>NC_088305.1:1992417-2159168 GCF_032854445.1 Liolophura sinensis | reverse complement strand
GTCCATCAGATTTGAACGTGCACCACCTGTGTCCTAGAAAAAAACAACAACTTTAATGATAGAATCGAGTGAAAACATGAAAAAGTTCTAATGAAATACAAGTACAGAATTTATACATATGTATTGTTGTTCTCTCTCAATCAGAAGATGGAAGTGGACGGTCAGCCCAAGCACGAAGGCATCAAGCAGTACTATGTCAGCAAATTGAAGAACTACAGGTAACTTTCACCTGTCCTATAGTTGTTTAGCTTTGATGATTGAAAGCGGTCAGTTATCATGTTGACCGCTCAGTATGAAGTACCCTAATTCCTCAAAACATTTCACATATGAAAGACAAAGTTTCTGTGTAATTTATGGACATTTTTTACTTGATTTTTGGGACCAAACTACATTGTTTGAATTGGCCAGTTTCAAGGATTTGCCAAAAGTAAAATTTTATCAGACAACATTGAGTAATGCCCTCAGAATATGCCTGAAGTGAAATATTCTTGGCATAAATCACCAATCAAATAAATAATGATAAATATTAATTGGATGCATTTATTGTTTCTGCAAAAAAAATGCTGTAAAATCAAAAAGGTGGAAGATTTACTGTAAAAGCAATAAATGTACATTACTGTTTGCTGCAGTCCATCTACATGTATAGGAATGAAGTATAAAGCCTACAAGTAGTAATATTCACAACTTCCTAGAATCTAAAACTAAGGGTTTTATTTTAAAAATGGTAACATTTCTACAGTTACAGTTATGTTTTAAAACTTTACTTTAATTCTTTTTTTTTATCTTGTGAAAGTCTTGATACCCTGCCGTACTAATTAGGAAACATTTTACAATTCAGACTTCCAGCTCATGCTGGTTTCCTCTCTGGCCGTAAGTCAGAAGGTCTTCCTGCAACCTGCTGATGGTCGTGGGTTTCCCCCTGCTCTGCCTGGTTTCCTCACACCATAATGGTGGCCGCATTGTATAAGTGAAATATTCCTGAGTACAGCCTAAAACACCAATCAAATAAATAAATAAATATAATTCAGGCTACTGGTATTAAAGCAGGATGCTACAGTATGATTTGCACTTCTCTTTTGCAGTTGGTCGTCACAGAAAAAACACAGAATTTAAGACGTTTAGAGGCACAGAGAAATGAACTGAATGCAAAAGGTGAGAAACAATTATTCTTATTATAGCCTTCAGTGGCTAAAGTCCATTAGCTTTGATAATATAGATATCTGTGAGGGGAAGAATGGGACATTTATTTCACCTTAGATGTGTAATTAAGGCTTTCAGTGGGCTAATGTCCATTAGCTGTAATAATAAGGATATCTGTGAGCGGGAAGAATGGGACATGTTTCACCCCAGGTGTTTCGGTGGCCAAAAGTGCATGATACTTCAGTGGCGGCCTCACTTGTGACTGGGTGGGATGACGTGTGATGTTTGGGCATGATACTTCAGTGCTGGCCTCACTTGTGACTGGGTGGGATGACATGTGTGATGTTTTGGGTGTGATACTTCAGTGGCGGCCTCACTTGTGACTGGGTGGGATGTCATTGTGTGATGTTTTGGGTGTGATACTTCAGTGGCAGCCTTACTTGTGACTGGGTGGATGTCATGTGTGATGTTTTGGGTGTGATACTTCAGTGGCGGCCTTACTTGTGACTGGGTGGGATGTCATGTGTGATGTTTTGGGCATGATACTTCAGTGGAGGCCTTCCTTGTGACTGGGTGGGATGTCATGTGTGATGTTTTGGGCATGATACTTCAGTGGGGGCCTTACTTGTGACTGGGGTGGGATGTCATGTGTGATGTTTTGGGTGTGATACTTCAGTGGCGGCCTTACTTGTGACTGGGTGGGATGACATGTATGATGTTTTGGGCATGAAACTTCAGTGGCGGCCTTACTTGTGACTGGGTGGGATGTCATGTGTGATGTTTTGGGCATGATACTTCAGTGGCGGCCTTACTTGTGACTGGGTAGGATGTCATGTGTGATGTTTTGGGTGTGATACTTCAGTGGCGGCCTTACTTGTGACTGGGTGGGATGTCATGTGTGATGTTTTGGGCATGATACTTCAGTGGCGGCCTTACTTTTGACTGGGTGGGATGTCATGTGATGTTTTGGGCATGATACTTCAGTGGCGGCCTTACTTGTGACTGGGTGGGATGTCATGTGTGATGTTTTGGGCATGATACTTCAGTGGCGGCCTTACTTGTGACTGGGTGGGATGTCATGTGTGATGTTTTGGGCATGATACTTCAGTGGCGGCCTTACTTGTGACTGGGTGGGATGTCATGTGTGATGTTTTGGGCATGATACTTCAGTGGCAGCCTTACTTGTAACTGGGTGGGATGTCATGTGTGATGTTTTGGGCATGATACTTCAGTGGCAGCCTTACTTGTGACTGGGTGGGATGTCATGTGTGATGTTTTGGGCATGATACTTCAGTGGCAGCCTCACCTGTGACTGGGTGGGATGTCATGTGTGATGTTTTGGGCATGATACTTCAGTGGCGGCCTCGCTTGTGACTGGGTGGGATGTCATGTGTGATGTTTTGGGCATGATACTTCAGTGGCGGCCTCACTTGTGACTGGGTGGGATGAGGTGTGATGTTTTGGGCATGATACTTCAGTGGCGGCCTTACTTGTGACTGGGTGGGATGTCATGTGTGATGTTTTGGGCATGATACTTCAGTGGCAGCCTCACTTGTGACTGGGTGGGATGTCATGTGTGATGTTTTGGGCATGATACTTCAGTGGCGGCCTCACTTGTGACTGGGCGGGATGACATGTGTGATGTTTTGGGCGTGATACTTCAGTGGCGGCCTCACTTGTAACTGGGTGGGATGTCATGTGTGATGTTTTGGGCATGATACTTCAGTGGCAGCCTTACTTGTAACTGGGTGGGATGTCATGTGTGATGTTTTGGGCATGATACTTCAGTGGCAGCCTCACCTGTGACTGGGTGGGATGTCATGTGTGATGTTTTGGGCATGATACTTCAGTGGCAGCCTCACTTGTGACTGGGTGGGATGTCATGTGTGATGTTTTGGGCATGATACTTCAGTGGCGGCCTCACTTGTGACTGGGCGGGATGACATGTGTGATGTTTTGGGCGTGATACTTCAGTGGCGGCCTCACTTGTAACTGGGTGGGATGTCATGTGTGATGTTTTGGGCATGATACTTCAGTGGCAGCCTTACTTGTAACTGGGTGGGATGTCATGTGTGATGTTTTGGGCATGATACTTCAGTGGCAGCCTCACCTGTGACTGGGTGGGATGTCATGTGTGATGTTTTGGGCATGATACTTCAGTGGCGGCCTCACTTGTGACTGGGTGGGATGTCATGTGTGATGTTTTGGGCATGATGCTTCAGTGGCGGCCTCACTTGTGACTGGGCGGGATGAGGTGTGATGTTTTGGGCATGATACTTCAGTGGCGGCCTCACTTGTGACTGGGTGGGATGTCATGTGTGATGTTTTGGGCATGATACTTCAGTGGCAGCCTCACTTGTGACTGGGTGGGATGTCATGTGTGATGTTTTGGGCATGATACTTCAGTGGCAGCCTCACTTGTGACTGGGCGGGATGACATGTGTGATGTTTTGGGCGTGATACTTCAGTGGCGGCCTCACTTGTAACTGGGTGGGATGTCATGTGTGATGTTTTGGGCGTAGTACTTCAGTGGCATCTAGTCTGCTTGTTTATATGCAGGACCACAGACTGAGCACCTACATGTACTTATCAGTATATGACAGAAGTTACAGTTCATTAAGATCATTATACTTTCAGTAATGGAATTTACTGGCCGATAACTTTTCATCCCTCCAGCGAAATATTTTAACTCATAAATTTGGCACTGACTCTTCATTGTGGAGGCCTTTCTTGATCACACTTACCTGCAACTGTGAGGGTTTTGATTGTAATAAACACAAAGTGGACTGTCTGCCAGAAACTTGCCGATGGTCGTGAGTTTCCCCCCTGTTTCTGCTCAGTTTCCTCCCACCATAAAGTTGGCCAATGTTGTATTAGTGAAATATGCTTGAGTAAGGCGTAAAACACCAGTCATATAAAGAAATAAATAAATAAATAATGAAGACAGAATGTCTTTAGATTTAATTGGTGGATGAGACTGAAATGCCACTTGTGTATATACTCCTCATTACATCATATCATCTTGGTTGTGAAACTTAGTGGCTTTCTGAATGGAAATTTTTGTTGTTTTTTTCTGCAGCGTTTGAAATCTGCAATTTTTGTGTTTTTAAAAAAAAATTCACCGTCGGTTACCATAATATTAATGCATTAAATAATTGTCAATCTTTGCCCAGTGAGAATGTTAAGAGAGGAATTACAGCTTTTGCTCGAGCAAGGATCTTACGTTGGAGAAGTTGTCAAACCTATGGATAAAAAGAAAGTGCTCGTCAAGGTACTCTTTTTCTTTTCACAGCTCAGAGTTTTTAGGTGCTTGTTCATTAGACTGTCATGAAAGACGCTTTGTATATGGACCGTACTTTTCAGGACAATTTGTAACAACAGTTACATTACTGTGACAGTGGCCAGTACATTGTTACAATGCTTTTCATCATTTTTTAGCTCCTCTGTACTTTAGCTTACAGTGTATGTCATAACCTAGCGTGAGGGTCTAATAAGATGGAAAGCAATGTTGTACAAAATTTTAGGGGCGCTATCTTAAGAAGTACTACATGTTTGGCGGTCCGGTTTGGCACACGTATAAAGCACAATTACATGAGGGAAGTGTTCCATCATTGATAGGGTGTGTGCATATTACTTACAGTAAATTACAAAATTCATGACTCATTGTATTGTGTACAAGCATCAGATTTTGACAGAATGTTAGAAGTGGTATTTTAAAAAGTACTGCTTGTATGCACCTGAATTTTACATGCACATGAAGCACAGTGTCTCGAGAGGAATGTTTCATCGCTGATGGTCTCTGTGCAAATTAATTACCCTAAATTACCAAATTCACGATTTCAGTGTTTCCTACAGGCGAGCTCTTTCGTGGCCTTGCTACTAAATCTAATTTAAGTTTCCAAAATATATCACAGTTTGAATATCCACAAATTGGCGTTTTAACTGTCCATGTTCATGCTGTCAGGCAGTGTAAATAGGCTTTACCTTGTCAGTAATTTTGTCCTGGTCAGAGTGCTGAGTTTTCTTTTAATCCTATTGCACATGTATTTTTTTTATTTAGGTTCACCCAGAAGGCAAATTTGTCGTTGACATTGACAAAAACATAGATATAAACGATGTGACACCAAACTGTCGAGTGGCCCTCAGGAATGACAGCTATGTTCTTCATAAAATCTTACCAAACAAGGTACTGAGATGTAAACATTCAGAAAGAATGTAAGTCGTTGAATTTTGGTAAAAGCCTAATTTTAAAAATTTTAAAAAATCAATAATTGATAAGCAAGTATATCTTACTGTTTCTTTTGGAATTAAAGGAAGACTTTCCACCCCCAAATAAAAAGAAACTGCATATCAATCATTTTGAGGTGAAGATTTTTTTGAGGTTTGTCTGTGTGTCCGTCAGGTTGACCCGCTGGTCAGTTTGATGATGGTGGAAAAAGTACCTGACTCCACCTACGAGATGGTGGGAGGTCTGGACAAACAGATTAAGGAGATCAAAGAGGTGATAGAGCTACCTGTGAAACATCCCGAGTTGTTTGAGGCCTTGGGAATAGCACAGCCTAAGGTATGACAACAGCTGACACAGTCTTCAGCGATGTTTACTGATTCTGTCTGTATGAATCCATCTTATTTTCATTCTTTATACACTTAGTTCTTTGATTGTTTGTGTTGAATTTTGTTTTGGCAATTGGCTTTATGACTATTGACCTGGAACAACAATTTTTGTTTGAGGGCTGAGATATGAGTGTCTTTGATGTGTAGATTTCAAGATACATACACTTATATCGGTCAGTATTTGTTGATTCTCTGGCCATTTTCTTTTCACTTCTAACAATGTCATACTTGCGTATTACACATTTTCCTGAGACAATACAACATACTTTAGACACCTGACCTTTATAATTATTATCGTCTTGTCATTGCTGCCCAGAAATTCCAAGGCCTTTCGCAGTTTGACTTGTACATGACAGACCTTCCTGGTCAAGTTGTCTTATAGGTTCTCTGTCCTTAAAGGTGGAGAAAACATAAAATGAAATAAATCTCAGATGAAAGAGTGCAAAAAGTTATTCCTAAATGTGGTCTTCAATATTTTTTCTGATTTTTTCTTAAGGAGAAAAACACACTTGAAAATAATTTTTGTATTGTGGGTATTTGGGACCACCTTTTGGTATTTATAGTCTTTGTTTAATAATGTCATGAATGAGGATGTAACACAGGTTTAATAAATATTTTTGCACTAGAATTTGTTCTTTTCAGCTAACAAATGGATTAAACCTCAATTTGGATCATATTTATATTTTTAGTGTGTTACTAAATATTATTATAATATAGGTTAAATGCATATGTTGCGATACGAACAACAAATTTACATTCCAAGCATCACATCCTTATTTAGAACATTATTATGAAACAGCGAAATTGCCAAAAGTTGGGCCCAAATACCCACCATACAAAAATATTTCAAATACCCTTTTCTCCTGAAAAAAAAAATCACACTAAAATATTAAAGATCGTATTTGCAAATAAGTTTTGATGCTCTTTATCTGATTTTAGCATCATGTTCAGATGTCTCTCCAGACTGTTCAGTTATCTTCACGCTCTGTCCAGTTTTCTCCGGGCTCTAAACTGTTAAGTTTCCCCCATGTTGTGCTTAGTTTCCTCAAGCTTGTATTTTATTTCCACCATGCTATGTTAGGTTTCCTTCAGGCGCTGCTATGTTTCCTCCAGGCCCTTTTAAGTCCTTACCCTCCCCCCCCCCCACCACCACCACCACCCCCACCCCCCAGCTCTGTCCAGTTTTTTTCAGGCTCTAAACTGTTAAGTTCCTCCCAGGTTGTGTTTAGTTTCCTTAAGCTTGTATTTTATTTCCATCATGCAATGTTAGGTTGCCTTCAGGGTCTGCTATGTCCTCCTCCCCCCCTCCCCCCAGGCTCTCTCCAGTTTCGCCCAGGCTCTGTTATTATTTTTTTACCCACACCTGTGAAACTGGCAGCCATGGTAAAATATTCTCAAATATGGTGCACTGCACCTATGATATTAATAACTTAACAAATAAATTTAGTTGCATACTTGTCTTCTCTCTTATGTGATTTCTTAAACATTAACAGGCTGCATGATGGAACAGGGCATGAAATTGTGTGAAAACTGGTGAAATTATGATGGTTTTGGTTGCAGGGTGTGTTGTTGTATGGCCCACCTGGTACAGGAAAAACCTTGCTTGCCCGGGCCGTAGCCCACCACACAGAATGTACCTTCATCAGGGTATCTGGTTCAGAACTTGTGCAGAAGTTTATTGGGGAAGGATCTCGGATGGTGCGTGAACTCTTCGTCATGGCAAGGTAAGGCCTACTGGGATTTTCTGTGTGCTACTGGTCAGATGGTGAACATCCTGTGTAACCACCCAACGTCAGAGGTTACCAAGGTAACATCCTATAATTAGAGTTAACCTGTTGCCTTAATCAAGACTGATACCTGTTAGTACATTTATGTCCATGTAATAGGTTTTGACGAGTGTTGTTTATGTTAGTAAGTTGTCTCCATTGAATCATCTTTGAATCGCATTTGATTGGTCTGTCCAAATTTTAAGACAGTAAGCTGTCTTCTTTCATTTTAGGATTTCTAACATTTTACAGCTTGCTAAAATAAAGCCCCTAATGAAATGTGTTTGTGGCATATGAATCAAAAGAAATCATATTGTTTTCGGGGCCTCTATGGTAAGAAGCCTTGAACTAACAACGCTGTTTTCTGTGGTCTCTCTTGAAGTTCCCAGAAACAGTTTCCCTTCCATTGCACTGTTAACTCATACATGAACCTCGATTTCCCTAAAGCGCGTTGTTGTTGTGTCGTTGTTGCCATCATATACGTGAAGACTTCTTGACGATTAACAACCAAGTAAATAAATAGAAACAAATTTTATACCTGCATATATGTACTTTGGGTTTGAAAGCTTGAAATTTTCGGAACTAAAAACTGGTGAAGAATCATTTACCATATTTGTCGTACAAAGCGACATTTGGGCAGTTGTAGCTTTGTGATATAATTCACTCATTCAGACAAGAGTTAATTGTTCAAAAGCATATTAAAACTCAGGTGTCCGATTTAAGGAAAAGACATGTAAGTCCAGCGTACAGTTAACACTGGACATGCACAGATGGTCTCAGAACTGTTGGATCATTCATGTGTCACATGATCGCGGGCTTATGATTGAGGAACATTGTGTGTAGGTGTAAAAGTGTGCACATACACTTTTGCTACCTGAGATATCTTCCGCCAATATGACACAGAATAATGTACCTAAGAGCATGTGTGTAGGTGTAAAAGTGTGCACATACACTTCTGCTACCTGAGATATCTGCCGCCAATATGACATGGAATAATGTACCTAAGAGCATGTGTGTTGGTGTAGAAGTGTGCACATACACTTTTGCTACCTGAGATATCTTCCACCAATATGACATGGAATAATGTACCTAAGAGCATGTGTGTAGGTGTAAAAGTGTGCACATACACTTTTGCTACCTGAGATATCTGCCGCCGATATGACATGGAATAATGTACCTAAGAGCATGTGTGTTGGTGTAGAAGTGTGCACATACACTTTTGCTACCTGAGATATCTTCCACCAATATGACATGGAATAATGTACCTAAGAGCATTTGTGTTGGTGTAGAAGTGTGCACATACACTTTTGCTACCTGAGATATCTTCCACCAATATGACATGGAATAATGTACCTAAGAGCATGTGTGTTGGTGTAAAAGTGTGCACATACACTTCTGCTACCTGACATATCTGCCGCCAATATGACATGGAATAATGTACCTAAGAGCATGTGTGTTGGTGTAGAAGTGTGCACATACACTTTTGCTACCTGAGATGTCTTCCGCCAGTATGACATGGAATAATGTACCTAAGGGCATGTGTGTTGGTGTAGAAGTGTGCACATACACTTTTGCTACCTGAGATATCTTCTGCCAGTATGACATGGAATAATGTACTTAAGGGCATGTGTGTTGGTGTAGAAGTGTGCACATACACTTTTGCTACCTGAGATATCTTCTGCCAGTATGACATGGAATAATGTACCTAAGGGCATGTGTGTTGGTGTAGAAGTGTGCACATACACTTTTGCTACCTGAGATATCTTCTGCCAGTATGATATGGAATAATGTACCTAAGGGCATGTGTGTTGGTGTAGAAGTGTGCACATACACTTTTGCTACCTGAGATATCTTCTGCCAGTATGACATGGAATAATGTACCTAAGAGCATGTGTGTTGGTGTAGAAGTGTGCGCATACACATTTGCTACCTGAGATGTCTTCCACCAATATGACATGGAATAATGTACCTAAGGGCATGTGTGTTGGTGTAGAAGTGTGCGCGTACACTTTTGCTACCTGAGATATCTGCCGCCAGTATGACATGGAATAATGTACCTAAGAGCGTCGAATGTTTGACAGTAACTTGCCAAAGGTCGGCAACACACTGTCCTATCCATAAAACTGCCTGCAGTCTTGGGTAAAGGAAAAATTCTCAAGTATGACATTGAACTAAAATCAATCAGTCAGTCGATATTACCTGAGATATTACCTGTTGAGATATGTCCATGTAGATGTTGACATCATGATCTTATGTGTGTTTGTGCTTATGTCTGTGTACAAATACCCAGCCACCCTATTATACAAAGTGAAATATTCTTGAGTATGGCGTAAAACACAAATCAAACAAATAAATCAAATACAAATACCGGTTTTATTTCATTTTGGTTTCAGAGAGCATGCGCCGTCTATAATCTTCATGGATGAGATTGATTCCATTGGCTCCTCAAGGCTAGAGGGAGGCTCAGGAGGTGAGTGCTTTACCTTGTTATCTGATTTCTACCTCCTCAAGGCTAGAGGGAGGCTCAGGAGGTGAGTGCTTTACCTTGTTTTCTGATTTCTACCTCCTCAAGGCTAGAAGGAGGCTCAGGAGGTGAGTGCTTTACCTTGTTATCTGATTTCTACCTCCTCAAGGCTAGAGGGAGGCTCAGGAGGTGAGTGCTTTACCTTGTTATCTGATTTCTACCTCCTCAAGGCTAGAGGGAGGCCCAGGAGGTGAGTGCTTTATTTTGTTATCTGATTCCTGCCTAAGGCCACACCAATTTTTATCATTGTTTTACAGGCAGAGTAAATCTTTTTTTCAATGTTAGCGGGGAGGGGGGCCTCCGTGGCTCAGTTGGTTAGCGCGCTAGCATGGTGTAATGCCCCAGGAATCTCTTACTAATGCGGTCACTGTGAGTCCAAGTCCAGCTCATGCTGGCTTCCTCTCCGGTCATAAGTGGGAAGGTCTGTGAGCAACCTGCAATGTGACACTAATAAAATCCAAAAAGATATAATACTCTTATGTTAAAGTTCCAACATCATGCCACAAAGGGACATAACTGTGGTGGAATATTGAACATTACCACTGGGAGGATCTTTTATGAAAGGTGAACTGCAAAATACACTGAGATGATCATGTTTTATTTTTGTATGTACATCAGTGTATGCAATTTTCGGTTTATGCTTGGCCAGAAACAAATTGTTGGATTTGACATCAAAGTGGCCCTGGTTCATTTAGCGTCATCAGGAATGCAATTACTGCTACATAGTCTAAAAACATGAATGGCTGACTCAACCATTGACATTACCACATTCTAAAAACAGAGAGTTAAGCAATGGATATTTTCTGGAAAACGTTGCCTTAGACAGTTGTGCAGATTTATATTAAAAATTTAAGCGTATTTCACGAAGAGAACTTCCACAGTGTTTAAATTTAAAAACTGGGTGACGCCAGATTGAGAACAATAAGCCCAGTTGGTGCTTCAGAGGTCTTGTGAGTTCACTCAGATATTGGCGAGACAGATGGGGGCTCTCACAAACTGATGTGACAGACAAACATTTGTCTGTCGACTCAACAGCACCGTTTGCACCTAACAAAATCACATCTTTTAGCTGCGGTGGTTTGAGAGACCTGCCACCTTGTCTTGGCGAAATCACCTCGAGTGCCCGAGACTCCTAAAATGTCAATTGAGCTTATTCTTGTGAAAATGACATTGCTACAGTTCTCATCCACTAAGCACTTGTCGAAAGCAGGTTAGGTAATTGGGAAATGGAAATTTCAGAACATTTGGTCATTTTGAAATAATTTTTGTCATTTTACCGAAATTTGCTGGGCTTTTACTTGAGTCATCACAAGAGCTGGATTCCCAGATTGCCGTAGAAACTAAAGCTTTGATGTTAAGTACGTTGTGTCTTGGTCTTCACCAGGTGACAGCGAGGTACAGAGGACCATGTTGGAATTGCTTAATCAGCTGGACGGCTTTGAACCCAAACAAAATATAAAGGTAGGTCTGGGTGGGGTGCTTTGTGAAGGTGCATGTCATTCTAGGAGCAGAATGGGCAGAATAATGTTTTCACCTTTTTTCCTACGTCCAGAAGCATTAGAGGATGATGATATCATTGCACTCTGGAAACTTAATTTTTTGGCACCATTTAAGTGGATTGTAGGGCCTCCGTGACCTCATGCTATATTAGTGCGTTAGTGTTACACACTGATCCACGAGCCTTTCACGAATGCTGTTGTGTGAGTGGAAGCCCATTGATTTGTCGGACATGTCCATCAAAAAAATGGTCTTGTTTAGATTTATGAGCAGCACGGACAAGTGACCGGTTGAAGATTTGGAGATGAAAATTTGCACATACATGAAATTTTGCTGTTTTGATCAGTTTCCTAAACTGGCATTTGATTGGACTCATAGCTGCCCCTTTTATTCGTAAGATAATGTCAAATACTTCAAAACATCAGAAAATCACGTTTCTGTAAAGTGTACCAGACTTCCTGTACAAGACTTTGCTTGTGAAGAAAATAAATTACCCTGTTGCCTTGGCTTTACATTGAGCAAAAAGATGCAAGGTGCATATCACAAGTTGAAGTTCATGGGAACAGGAGTACAACACAAGGAATATGGTGATCATTGTCAGCGAAATGAAAAATATTGATCACTCAAAACGACCGCCCTCCTTAAATTTGGGTTTACCAAGCAATAGACTAATGGACCGACCCAAGCGATGAAGCTAATCCAACAACATTGTCACCTATGCCACAATATTTCAAGGAAGATTAAAAGCAATGTGTTGCACCACTTGTGAAAATTACGGTGACCGCAAATAAACCCTGGCCACCGATGTCTAAACTTAAGTACATTGAAGGATGTATCATATACCCATAGCCATTGCCCATGTGATACAGAGGCGTCCTGTATTTTTCTGTGTGGGATGGTTCGTATAAGCATCCTCTGCAAACAGATACTACTTAAAGCGTTCACATTCAAATCACCATCTACGGGGGAAAGCCCTGAACTAACATTGGAAGTTGGTGTGACTTAACTACAAGAAACAACATTAAATTATAAAGAAAACACATTTAATGGTCTTCATTTTAGCACACAAAAAAAACGACAAAAACTTTCAAAAACTCTCAAGCCCAAAACTGCTTAAACTTTGATTGCAGATCCCAAATTAACTTGATCTACGCATGACCTCTTTGGTGAAAATCTTCCAGTTTGTCCCCTAAGCGACCTGAATTCAAGGTCGCGCAGATAAACATTCACAGGTTGTTCAATACCATACAGTCAATGATCTGATCTCGTTTTCACTCGGGGTCTAATAAATCTGCATCCGAAATTTAGGTGTACGCTTTTAATGAACCCGGCGTCTTTCGCCTTCCCATCTTCTGAATGTAAATAGTAAAAATAGCAGTATCAGTGTTCACTGCTCGTTTTGTAAGTGGTGTCACCGGAGCTACAGTGACACATGATCAGTGGCTACACAGCTGCTCAAGGATGATATTTTCAATAAATGCAGACCTTACATCATTGTTGTACAGCCAAACTTTCATTCCAGTCATCATCACGTACTGTAGCCGTTCCTTTCAAACAACATATGATTTTAAACCATACCACACATTGAAATTTTGCTGGCATAACCCACATTCTGTCACAGGAATGACAGAGCGTGAGGGGATTCTTGTGGCCTAGGCATTTGACCGCGTTTCGTGAAGTGGCAACCTTGTAATAGTCTAAGCTCTTGAATGTTCACTATTATTATTTATTATTTATTTTAAATAGGTTGCATCAAGTCCAGCTCAGTCTGACTTCCTCTCCAGCCGTAAGTGGGAAGGTCTGCCAGCAACCTGCGGATGGCCGTGGGTTTCTCCCGGGCTCTGCCCGGTTTCCTCCCACCATAATGCTGGCTGCTGTCGTATAAGTGAAATATTCTTCAGTACAGCGTAAAACACCAATCAAATAAATAAATAAGTAGTTTGCAGTTGAAACTAATGAAACAGAAATTTAAAGAACATAATCATATTCGAGCTGAAGTAATTGTGCCCATTTTTAGACGAACTACATTTGTCGTTGCAGGATCTCTAGTTGTTGTAAGTTGATCTACTGATTGATGAAAAAACGTGTGCGTTTTGACGACTTATCACACAAAAAAGTTCATCTAGCTGATGCGACAGGCCGACCATAGACAACACTTGCTGATACATCATCACGGATCACACACTGTGATGATAATCTCTATGTATCGGCCAAGAATCACACACTGTTATGATAATCTCTATACATCGGCCAAGGATCACACACTGTTATGATCATCATTATATATTGGCCAAGGATCACACACTGTTATGATAATCTCTATATATCAGGCAAGGATCACACACTGTTATGATAATCTCTATATATCAGCCAAGGATCACACACTGTTATGATTATCTCTATACATCGGCCAAGGATCACACACTGTTGTGATGATCTCTATACATTGGCCAAGGATCACACACTGTTGTGATAATCTCTATATATCGGCCAAGGATCACACACTGTTATGATAATCTCTATATATCGGCCAAAGATCACACACTCGTATGATAATCTCTATATATCAGCCAAAGATCACACACTCGTATGATAATCCCTATATATTGGCCAAGGATCACACACTGTTGTGATTATCTCTATACATTGGCCAAGGATCACACACTGTTGTGATAATCTCTATATATCGACCAAGAATCACACACTGTTATGATTATCTCTATATATCGGCCAAGGATCACACACTGTTACGATAATCTCTATACATTGGCCAAGAATCACACCCTGTTATGATAATCTCTATATATCGGTCAAGGATCACGCACTGTTATGATAATCTCTATACATCGGCCAAGGATCACACACTGTTGTGATTATCTCTATACATTGGCCAAGGATCACACACTGTTATGATAATCTCTATATATCGGTCAAGGATCACGCACTGTTATGATAATCTCTATACATCGGCCAAGGATCACACACTGTTATGATAATCTCTATATATCGGCCAAGGATTACACACTGTTATGATAATCTCTATACATCGGCCAAGGATCACGCACTGTTATGATAATCTCTATACATCGGCCAAAGATCACACACTGTTCTGATAATCTCTATATATCGGCCAAGGATCACACACTGTTATGATAATCTCTATACATCGATCAAGGATCACACACTGTTACGATAATCTCTATACATTGGACAAGGATCACACACTCTTATGATAATCTCTATATATCGGCCAAGGATCACACACTGTTACAATGATCTCTATTCATTGGCCAAGGATTACACACTGTTATGATAATCTCTATATATCGGCCAAGGATCACACACTGTTACGATAATCTCTATACATTGGCCAAGGATTACACACTGTTATGATAATCTCTATATATCGGCCAAGGATCACGCACTGTTACGATAATCTCTATACATTGGCCAAGGATCACACACTGTTATGATTATATATCGGCCAAGAATCACACACTGTTATGATAATCTCTATACATTGGCCAAGGATCACACACTGTTATGATAATCTCTATATATTGGCCAAAGATCACACGCTTTTATGATAATCTCTATATATTGGCCAAGAGTTCAGTGTGAAGAAATTTTGTCCGTTATATTGCAAAAACGTCCGCTAACTTCTAGGGATGGACTTGGCTTCTGATTTCTATCTCTGTGTATAGTTCATGTGCATCTTTACCAGATACATGTTGGTGGACGATGTTTTCCTATTTTCAGGTCATTATGGCAACAAACAGAATAGACATCTTGGATTCTGCTTTACTTCGCCCAGGAAGAATTGATAGAAAAATAGAGTTTCCTCCACCGAATGAAGAGGTAAGTCCCCAAAATGATCGTTCACATGATTGGTAATGTCACAGCTTTTTAAGCTGGCCTTTACTAAATACACTTTGACTGTTTCGGTGGCCAAATGGTTAGAGCCTCTGTCTTGAAGTCGGGAGATCCTGGATCAAACTGGGGTCAGGTTATACCAAAGACTTTAAAAATGGTACTTTTTGCTGCCTTGCTTGGCACTCAGCACTGAGAGGCTAGAGCAAGGAGACAGGACTGGTTGGCCCGGTGTCAATATAACGTGACTGTGTGGGGTGTCATGTCCGGTGTCTTCAGCATGATACTTCAGTGGCGACAGCACATTGGCGGCATGGACACTCCCTACCTCGAGAAGACATTTTATGTACACACACCTAATGACTCCTCCTCATCATATGACTGAAAAATTGTTAAAGGAAAAGAAAGGTAAAATATGAAGTAAGACTCGTCACACAGACAACTTAAAACTATGCATATATACTTTCGTTTATTTTTTTGAGATTTTTGTGAAGAGAGTTAAAGTGGTTTAAACCTTTCAATTCTTAGGTTGGCTTTGTGGACCATACTATCAGATTTTAGGAACTCTGATGTCACAGGAAGTTTTCCAACTTCAATCCCGACACTGAATGTTGTAATAACTATTTCAGCCCATGAGTAAAAGATTACTGAAAAAATGTTCTCAAAAATTCCTTCCTTCTGTTGAACAGCAGGGGAAAAAAGGTGGTGTCACGTGACAGTTCCTAAATACTGTCAGTATGGTCCATAAGGTCCACCATAGAATTCAAATATTTGAAGGCCTTTTAACACTCTTTCAAAAAATCTAAAAAAAATAGATGAAAGTATTTTTTACAGAGTTTTCATTTGTTTGTTTGATGAACCTTACTTCATATTTTAGCTTTCTTTTACTTTAAGTACAGCATCCAACCCCAAGCATTCATTCATTCATTCATATACCTACATACATACATACATATACCTACATACATATACCTACATGCATATACCTACATACATATACCTACATACATACATACATATACCTACATACATATACCTACATACATACATACATATACCTACATACATATACCTACATACATACATACATATACCTACATACATATACCTACATACATACATACATATACCTACATACATATACCTACATACATACATACATATACCTACATACATATACCTACATACATATACCTACATACATATACCTACATGCATATACCTACATGCATATACCTACATACATACATACATATACCTACATACATATACCTACATGTATATATACCTACATACATATACATATGACCAGTGTACGTATTATGTACAGTGTATCACAAAATTCAGGAAAGTCTCGTGGGTGTCTTATAATCAGTGAAAGGTCAGTGTTAAATGTGATATGTGTATCTCAGAAAGTACTGCACGCATTCACATCAGGTTTCCATACAGGTAAAGCACAATGACACAAGCTCGTATTTTGCATTAAAATGTGTCCTACAGGGGAGACTTTTAGTAGTCCATGGTACCAAATCTATCTTTTTAATATTTCATTTTTAAAGATAGGTTAAGTATTTTTATTATTATTTTCAGTGTCGTTCATGTTACATACGTCCAAATTCTAATCCATTAGGGAAGTTTTGAGTTTGACTTCTTTCGTTGCTTTGTGACTTGTCAAAATGTTAATAGACCATTATTTCTCTCAGTGTTCTGGAAGTTCTTAAGTTTACAGACACTCAGCTCTTTAATTTTCTCCATCGTTCATCTACTCAAAATAACTTCTTTTGGAAGTTTCTTCAGATGCCATTGTTACAGCACTGGTGTTCAAGTGTAAACAAAATACATGTAGAGCGATAAAAGACTTCAGACTTAATTCTTGCCTATTTTCTATTGTGCCAAGCTGTGTCTTATTGTCCTTTGTTGCCAGGCTCGATTAGATATCCTGAAGATTCACTCTCGTAAGATGAACCTGACGAGGGGAATCAACCTGAGGAAGATTGCTGAGATGATGCCTGGGGCGTCAGGAGCTGAGGTTAAGGTGAGCAGACAGGGTTCAGAGGTCAGAATGAGCAGATAGGAGCCAGAGGTCAGGGTGAGTAGGTAGGGATCAGAGATCAAGGTGAACAGATAAAGGTCAACGGTCAAGGTGAACACTTTAGGATCAAGGTGAACAGGTAGGGGTCACAGGTCAAGGTGATCAGATAGGGGGTCATGGTTAACAGATAGGGGTGAGTTCAAGGTGAGCAGATAGGGGTTAAGATGAACAGATAAGGGACAATGGTCAAGGTGAGCATTGGTGGCTCCCAAGGATTAGCAGGGGACATCCACTGAACATGTCTCTGATGCTGTTCATTGAAAGTAGCTGAAGAACGAGTCATGGGAAAATCACACTAGAATTGTTCAAGCAGCATACATCATGTAAGTGAGAATCTCAAGCTCAATTCAGGTCTGTATTGAAGACTGGGAAAGAAAAGACAAACACTGAACCAGTTGTATGTATCCAGCTTCCAAGTTTACAAAGCATAACTTTGTGATGCAGCTTTGCCGATATATCACAGTTCCAAGTAGGCAAAAGTGTGCACATTGAGTGTATTAAGAGCCCCACTATGTTATCATTTTTAAAAGGTACGAAAAAGAACGAAATAACTGCTCCTGCGTGGGTCAGTTTTCCTCCCAGTTCCGAAGTAACTAAGGTTATATTGTTTGTTGGGTTTTAATGTTGGCCATCATGATGCTCCCTCACTGAGCTCCAAGTGGTACGAGGTGCAGTACTTCTCTGTCTCAGACAAGGACTTTGTTGATACCCAGTTGTCCCTGTTTGTTCAGTCTGGGTAAGAGTAAGTGTTTGCGAATGACCACTTTGTGTTCATCAATATGATATGCACATCTGGACATCATATGTGGAGTAAGTTTGTCAATAACTTGCCAAATGTCAGTGGTTTGATCCTAGACATAGCTCCATCCATAATACTCACTAATACAAATGAAGTGATGTATTGAAAGCAATTTATTAGACATCACTGCTCTAATAAAACTTGGGGCCTCCGTGGCGGAGTTGGTTAGTGCGCTAGCGCAGCATTATGACCCAGGAGCCTCTCACCAATGCTGTTGCTGTGACTTACAGTCCAGCTCATGCTGGCTTCCTCTCTGGCCATACGTGGGAAGGTCTGTCAGCAACCAGCAGATGGTCATGGGTTCCCTCCGGGCTGTGCCCGGTTTCCTCCCACCGTCATATCGGTGAAATATTCTTGAGCATGGCGTAAAACCTCAATCAAATAAAATAAAAATTAATAAAATGAGCTAATAATTCTTGAATATTGTGTTTAGCAAAAATCATAAACTTTAATACGAGACACATTTGTTTGACTGTCTTCACAATCGTGGATTAAGGCTAAGGTGTAGACAGCATCGTCTTGGTAAACGTCTGACCAATAAGGTCAGGGGCCTGCCTTAGACTTCAGTCAGATTTAGCCTTTAATGTGTGGTATAAATTGTCAACTTACATTTGAGCTTGGGGGCTGACTTTCTCATGTGGGGGCCTCCATGGCTCAGTCGGTTTGCATGCTAGTACAGCGTAATGACTCAGGGGCCTCTCACCAATGCTTTCGCTGTGAGTTCAAGTCCAGCTCATGCTGGCTTCCTCTCCGGCCGTAAGTGGGAAAGTCTCTCAGCAACCTACAGATTATTGTGGGTTTTTAAGTTTCCATTGTTTGTTTGGAGGGTGATCCTCATTGGCTTAGATAGTTAGAACATTGACTCGCTGTGACTGTCAGGCTATTGACCAAACATGTTTGATTCGTCTGCAGCATCAGGTCAGGAGGTTTGTCAGGTACCTGACAAAGGACACTGGTGTAATCTGGGCACTTCGGTCTCCTTAACCCACCCATAAATCTTACCACTGGCCAATCAGGATATGGCATTAAACACCCAATAAATAAATAAAAAAAATAAATACTAATTAGATAATTAAATAAATTAAAGAACAATTAAGTAAATAAATCAATTAAAAAACACATAAATAAGTAAATAAATGAAACAACAATAAAAATAAATAAATTTGGAGGTTTGTCAGGTACTCTGTGGTCGTGTCAGACTTAAATCAGATGAATAAATGACAGGCTGTGATTGGTCTGGTTTCAGGGTGTTTGCACAGAAGCTGGGATGTACGCCCTGAGGGAGAGGAGGGTACATGTCACGCAGGAGGACTTTGAACTGGCTGTAGCTAAGGTGGGTTTGCACACATTTTGTCACCATGTAGTTTTAGGGTGCAAGCTGTTTTCTGACTTATCCCACATCAGACAAAATATTCTTCTGTACATTGGACAACAACAATCACATGGGGTACAGATATATTCTCAAGGCAACGTATATCCAAATATCCTGCAGGCGACTTCAAATGTTTCTGCTGAGTAAGTTATCTCCCTTTGTTGGGGCCCAACGATGGTCACATCGCTGAAGTGATTCACCTATATATGAGTCTTCTGCACAGAACTGATGGGTCTTTGTAGGATAAATTTGTTACGTAGTGACTCAGTGATAGGATACGTAAATATAAGGTGTCCATAATCCTCATATTGGGCCGAGGATTATTGACACTATATACATGTATTTGTGTATCCTATCACTAAGTAACCATGTAACTAATAATCTAAAACTCCAATCAAATAAATAAATCTAGCTATCCAATAATCTGTGTTGAGCTGCCTTCTTTCAGTTTCTGGCAGGCCATTGTTAGCTCGCCTGTACCTTGTAGCTTATGTCATACCTGGAGCGTCGGTGCTCAGCAACAGGGAAAACATTGTTACACAAAATGTTAGGGGTGGTGTCTCAAAAAGCACTGCATTTGTTGAGCACAGAATTTGCACAAATGTAGAGCGGAATAGTGCGTGGAGGATATTCCTTCCTGGGTTCAGTGTGTACGTACTAAATACCGTAAATTACAAAATGGTCATCATTGTGTATTTGAATCAGTTTTAACAAAATGTTAGGGGTGGTAACTTAAAATATCATATCTCGTGCATGTATTGACCTGAAGTTTTACATGCATATAAAGGACAGTGGTACTAGGAGATGTTCCATCGCTGATGCTCAGGGTGCATGCTAATTACTGTAAATTACCAAATTCTGGATTTCAGCACTTTCAGCATTTCAGCATTCATGTGCCTCCTACAGGCAAGCTCTTTGGTAGCCTTGCTACCAAATATTAAGTTTTGGTTATACGAGCCATGTGTTGTGGCACACGTCAAATTCGAAAGCCTCATTTTGAAAGACGTCTACTTGGAGAAATTGACAGAAGAAAGAAAAAAAAAAAACAATTGAATTTTGTTGTATGTTAATGATCAAATCTTGCTTGCTTATGGCATACCACCATGGGCTGAGTAACTTTTCACTCCCACACTGAGGTGCCATTCACTTGACATATCGTAACTTTTCTCTGAACATCTCCTTTTTAATACTGAACAGACTTGACAACACGCCATGCCATTGTGACATGTAATTTTTTACTGGGGTTGAAAGCATCGTTGAAAATATTTTATTTGCTTTGCATTCTAGCTATATGAAAATGTAATTTCTACATGTGTATTTTTTTCTGTACACAGGTTATGCAGAAGGATTCAGAAAAGAACATGTCTATAAAGAAACTATGGAAGTAATTAACAAAAAGGATCATCCCATTGCATTTGTGGAAGGATCTATCGGTCATCATTGAACTTTTGCTGTTGTAAAACATCTCATTTGTAGTTAGGGAGAGGTTGTGTTATGAGAGCAAGGTACCAGTCAGCAGGGCAGAATTTGGAATCGATACATGATTTCCATAACATAACACTTTAGACAATGAGACAAAAACAAGTTCAGTTTTGAAAAGTGAATATTATTATTGTCATCAGATGATAAAAGGTACTATTGTCCAGCAAGTGCATTACATGTATCTGAACACTTTTATAAGTTTGCAGAGGTCAGAAGCCTGTACGACATGTGAAATTTGTGTAATTCTAAAACTTTTGGCAATAAAAGACCTCAAGTTTTCATTTTTGCCTTTGGCGTTTCTAAAGTAGCAAAAACTGTCAATGCCCAGGAGCCTCTCACTAATGTAATAGCTAAGAGTTCAAGTCCAACTCGTCCGGTCTTCCTCTCCGAATGTTCATGGGAAGGTCTGCGGGTGGTCGTGGGGGGTTTCCCCCGGGATCTGCTGGGTTTCCTTCCATCATAATGCTGGTCGCCGTCGCATAAGTGAAATATTCTTGAGTACGGCGTAAAACACCAATCAAATAAATAGATAAATAGGGAACATGATTAGCAGCCAGTTTGTTGGTGTACTTCCTCTTGACTTATGCATTGTGGACCATGATTTGTCACTATCCAAACACAAAATTTCGGTGTCGTATAAGTGAAATGTTCTTGAGTACTGCGCAAAACCCCAAATAAATAAATAAGTAAACAAAAACTTCGTTGTTTTGGTACTGGTTTTCTAATAAAAAAAAATAAAACACGTGCCACAATTCTAGCCGCCATACTGTTACATATGAAGTTCCAAGGATCGATTTTGGAAAGCAGTTAGTAATGCACCTGACTGACAACTCAAAATTGTCGTATACGCCGACGACACGGCTCTTTTCAGGAAGTAAGAATGTCGATGGCTTACCCTAACCAAGCTGGATCTAAATGTAATGCATACAAAAATTATAGCTTTTGGAACATGTAAAAGACTTTCTTTTCTACTCCGGACCATATGCTCGATGCACCAGTGAACTAAGAACTCCTTCAAACTCCTTCAAACATCAGACTCGTTAAACTATTATGGGTTTGGTTCGGTCCAAAGCTTTCCTGGTAAGTTTACTTGGTTAAATTGAATAACTCTGTGCTCTCTCGTGGTTGACGATATCTCATCATCTCTGTTAACTATTTATAACAGTATCAACCTCCCTCACTTCGCCTATTGTGTTATTTCGTCGAACTGCAACAAGAAAATAAACAACAAACCACAAAAGGTGCAAAACAGGGCGGCAAGAGATATACTGCGGAACGGCAACCGCTCACTTGTAGAAGATATGCTAACCAAAAAGATCACAAAAAGATTTTGGCGTAATTTATTATAGCATACGAAAGAAACAGGCCTAAGACTGAAATCCCTTGTTTTCTTGGCGCCAGCAACTGCACCTTTGATGACAGCGTCTCTTGTGACTCCAACAGCCCCTACAGATTGTGCCGCAGCAAGCAAACTTCCGGCTTTCACCGTACCTCCGCACACGGTGGACTGGATGGCGGCTGCGATGGATCCAGCGGCAACTCCACTGGTGGTAAAACCAATTGCACCGAGTGCCAGGGGAGCTGCAGCTGCTTTCGCGCCTCCAATAGCAGCGCCCCACAAAATGTCCTAACATGAAAACAATGTTTCATGGGGGCAATTTTAAAATATATAGTCAGAAAGGTGTTTGTTCATTCGCTTATGTTTACGGAAGATTTGATTATTAGAAAGAAGCGCCAAAATAGAACCCCGTCACATTTCAAGACTTACAGAGAACCATTGAAGCAGAGCGCTAGTGTATGTCTGGGTCACGTAAAAAGATCCTCTTTTTTTTTTGATTTTTTTTTTTTTTGCTGTGTTTTGTTTTCGCTATTAGAGGTGGGTAAAGGTTGAGGAGGCTCACATCACACCGAAATTAGACCCACATGTCCCTACATGAATAACACATGTCAAACATATTGTCATGGTGTAAACTGCATGAGAGATAATCACACCGAAATTAGACCCACATGTCCCTACATGAATAACATGTGTCAAACATATTGTAATGGTGTAAACTGCATGAGAGATAATCACACCGAAATTAGACCCACATGTCCCTACATGAATAACACATGTCAGACATATTGTCATGGTGTAAACTGCATGAGAGATAATCACACCGAAATTAGACCCACATGTCCCAACATGAATAACACATTTCAAATATATTGTGATGGTGTAAACTGCATGAAAGATAATCACACTGAAATTAGACCCACATGTCCCTACATGAATAACATGTGTCAAACATATTGTCATGGTGTAAACTGCATGATTGATAATCACACCGAAATTAGACCCACATATCCCTACATGAATAACACATGTCAAACACATTATGATGGTGTAAACTGCATGAGAGATAATCACACTGAAATTAGACCCACATGTCCCTACATGAATAACACATATCAAACATATTGTGATGGTGTAAACTGCATGAGAGATAATCACACCGAAATTACACCCACATGTCCCTACATGAATAACACATGTCAAACATATTGTCATGGTGTAAACTGCATGAGAGATAATCACACCGAAATTAGACCAACATGTCCCTACATGAATAACACGTGTCAAACATATTGTCATGGTGTAAACTGCATGAGAGATAATCACACCGAAATTAGACCCACATGTCCCTACATGAATAATACGTGTCAAACATATTGTGATGGTGTCCCTACATGAATAACACGTGTCAAACATATTGTGATGGTGTCCCTACATGAATAACACATGTCAAACATATTGTCATGGTGTCCCTACATGAATAGCACGTGTCAAACATATTGTGATGGCGTCCCTACATTAATAACACGTGTCAAACATATTGTGATGATGTAAACTGCATGAGAGATAATCACACTGAAATTAGACCCACATGTCCCTACATTAATAACACATGTCAAACATATTGTCATGGTGTAAACTGCATGAGAGATAATCACACCAAAATTAGACCCACATGTCCCTACATGAATAACACATGTTAAACATATTGTCATGGTGTAAACTGCGTGAGAGATAATCACACCGAAATTAGACCCACATGCCCCTACATAAAAAACACATGTCAAACATATTGTGATGGGGTAAATGCATGAGAGATAATCACACCAAAATTAGACCCACATGTCCCTACATGAATAACACGTGTCAAACATATTGTGATGGTGTAAACTGCATGAGAGATAATCACACCGAAATTAGACTCACATGTCCCTACATGAATAACACATGTCAAACATATTGTCATGGTGTAAACTGCATGAGAGATAATCACACTGAAATTAGACCCACATGTCCCAACATGAATAACATGTGTCAAACATATTGTGATGGTGTAAACTGCATGAGAGATAATCACACCGAAATTAGACCCACATGTCCCTACATGAATAACACATGTCAAACATATTGTCATGGTGTCCCTACATGAATAACGCACGTCAAACATATTGTGATGGGGTAAACTGCATGAGAGATAATCACACTGAAATTAGACCCACATGTCCCTACATTAATAACACACGTTAAACATATTATGGTGGTGTAAACTGCATGAGAGATAACTGCAGTGAGCCAATATACCAGGAATATGTCGTCATGTCATCATGCATCTACCACTGGGTTTACAGGTGCCTTGAGCACACACGAACAGACCCACCTGTCCCTACATGAATAACACATGTCAAACATATTGTGATGGTGTAAACTGCATGAGAGATAATTGCAGTGAGCCAATATACCAGGAATATTTGTCATCATGCACCTACCACTGGGTTTACAGGTGCCTTGAGCACACACGAACAGAAACACCAAAAGCACAGCTGTAACCTTCTTGGACCCTTTCATCTTGAATTCAGTGGTCTCTGCTTGCGGAATCGACACTGCAAGTCTAACGATTTAAATATTATATGGCTGTAATTCAGCAACAAAAGCATGATCAGGTTGATCAGGTTACAATACCTGAATTAAATCAATATATAAAACCTTGTCACAGTGCTTAGTTTTTGGTGCTAGGCGCTGAAATTTGGACACATTTCTCTTTTGATCAGTTTTTTGATTTCTAGTGTTTAAATATAGGGCCTTAGCGCTAAAACAGCATTTCAAAATTTTGACTATTCTAAACCTTCGGCTAATAAAGTTTGCTGTGGTCTAGTGGTTAAGGCGTTTGTCTTTCAACCGCTGGAACACATGAAGTGCGGGTTCAAACTCGGCCTTGGACAAGGAATTTGCATATTATTTAGCACCTTAATTGGTGATGTGGAAGACGCTCGTTTGTTGAACACTATTGGGGACCTGTCTCTCAAAAGCCCGGCAGCAGGACGTTGGCGTTATTTTGTTGAGGTTTAATGTTCCTTTCCCAGCCCATCGTGATGGCATCACATAACAGACAGTACGACGTTACAATAGAAACCGATAACACTGTAGACTTGCGCTACAATCCACGTAACAAGGGCTTGAGATCAATTTTCACACTAGCGCCACATCACGGGATGACAAAATATACCGCTTTCCTATTGGCTTCCACCAATACGGTGTGTACGCGGCTTGTGCAAAAGTTCGTCAGTAACTTACCAAAGGTCGGTGGATTACATCTGGTACTCAGGTTTCCTCCACACATAAAACTGACAACCTTTAAAATTTTAAAACTAAGGTTTAAATGGCCACAGTCTAATATTTATATAGCGATGATTGTCAGACTTCGATCAATTGCGAGACCGCTCTCACAATAGATTTTTTTTTTTGGATTGGTGTTTTTACGCCGTACTCAAGAATATTTCACTTATACGACGGCAGCCAGCATTATGGTGGGTGGAAACCGGGCAGAGCCCGGGGGAAACCCACGACCATCCGCAGGTTGCTGGCAGACCTTCCCACGTACGGCCGGAGAGGAAGCCAGCATGAGCTGGTCTTGAACTCACAGCGACCGCATTGGTGAGAGGCTTCTGGGTCACCCCGTTAACCGATTGAGCCACGGAGGCCCCTCTCACAATGGACATCAGTATGTTGTTGCCAGACATACAAGTATACACCACAACATTTTGCACCACACAAATATACACTCTGAATGATGCTAGAATGTATTCTGCCATTGTAACAGATAGTTCTGTTTTACAGATTTTACACATTAAGTTTTTAGTGTATCATTTTGGCATGTTTTTGATGATCTCTTAAATAAAACCAGAAAGGCATGCATGGTCTCCTAATAGGTTCCTTATAATACTTAGCCTATAACTAAAAAGGAATAAAAATACGCTTCTAAATTTCGATCGATAGTTTAAGAATACTTGAAAATTGCGCAACAAACTACAGAATGACACAAAGTCATGTTGACCTCTGTACAACTACATATGCCTTCGTCACAGGTACAAGTGGTGTCGATCACCTGATATGCGAAGTCAGCACGCGTCACGTCATACAGTGTGAATGGTCATCAATAAAATAAAAAGCAAACCACAAAAGCTGCAGAACAGGGCAGCAAGAGTTACACAGCGAATTCAAGATGGAAGGGTCCAAGAAGGTGACAGCTGTGCTTTTGGTGTTTATGTTTGTGTCTCGTCAAGGCAACTGTAAACCCAATGGTAGGTGCATAATAACAATGAATGGCAGTGAGCCAACATTCCTGGTATATTGGCTCACTGCCATTCACACTGTATGACGTGACGCACGCAGATCAGGTAATAGATAAAGTTGCATTTGTTACTTAGACGTAGGTAGTTAGATCTCAGAATTTATACAGAGGCCCACATGACTTTGTGTCATTCTCTAGCTTGTAGCGCATTGAACAACAGGTAAGCATTCTTAAACTACCGATCCATATCAGTTATAGGCTAAGTATTATAAGCAACTAATTAGTAGACCATGCATGCCTTTCGGGTTTCATTTAAGAGATCATCAAAAACATGCCAAAATGATACACTAAAAATTGTTAAAAAAACTGTTAAATTTAAAGGAAAGTCAGTTGTCTGAGTGATGCTGGAATGTATTCTGTTAATGAAACATAATATTCCGTCATATTCAACATAAAATCCTGTTAGTCTAATAGAATATTTACGTTGGATTAATAGAATATATGTGTTATTGTAAACAGATCTATCTGTTAGAATAGCAGAATACATTTTAGCATCATTCAGACAAAAGACTTTCTGTTAAAATTAACAGATTAGCTTTTTGAGTGTATGTTTTTGTGGTGTATAATGGTGTGGTGTATGTTTGTATGTCTGGTAAGAACATTGATATCTATTGTGAGAGCGGTCTCGCCATTGATCAAAGTTTGACAATTCAGGTATTGTAACCTGATCAACCTGATCATGCTTTTGTTGCTGAATTACAGCCATATAATATTTAAATCGTTAGACTTGCAGTGTCGATTCCCCAAGCAGAGACCACTGAATTCAAGATGGGAGAGTCCAAGAAGGTTACAGCTGTGCTTTTGGTGTTTCTGTTCGTGTGTCCTCAAGGCACCTCGGCAGTCGATGGTAGGTGTATAAATATTCCTGGTATATTGGCTCACTCCAATTATCTCTCATGCAATTTACACCATCACAATATGTTTGATATTTGTTACTCATGAGGAAGAAAGAAGTACTGTACATGTAGGTCTGATATCAGTGTGATGTGTTAGAGCCTCCTCAAGCTTTATCCAGCTCTAATAGCAAAAGCAAAACCCAGGCACACACTATTGCTCTGCTTCCATGGTTCTCATTAAAACGTGAAATGTGACGGAGTTCTAATTTGGCGCTTCTTTCAAGTAATCAAGTTTTCAGTAAACATGCGCGAATGAATAAACACCTTCCTGACTTTATGCTTTTAAATTGCCCCTATGAAACATTGTCTTCAGGTTGGGACATTTTGAAGGGCGCTGCTATAGGAGGTGTGTCTGTAGCTGCAGCTCCCCTGGCACTCGGTGCGCTTGGTTTTACCACCGGTGGAGTTGCCGCTGGATCCGTCGCAGCTGCTATCCAGTCCAGCGTGTACGGAGGTACGGTGACAGCCGGGAGTTTGTTCGCTACGGCACAATCTGTAGGGGCTGTTGGAGTCACAACAAGCGCCGTCGTCTTAGGTGCAGTTGCTGGCGCCGCCAAGAAAGCATCGGATGACTCAGACTGATTTTAGATGCTAGACATCAATATGTTGTTGCCAGACATACAAGTATACACCACAACATTTTGCACCACACAAATATACACTCTGAATGATGCTAGAATGTATTCTGCCATTGTAACAGATACATGCAGGGACTCATATATTGGTGAAACACAACAGCTACTAAGTAACCGTGTTAAACAACATCAAACACCGGCACCTAGTGGCTTTGATTCTGCTGCCTTCCAACATATATGTAATTCAGGTCACAGTTTTAATGGGTATAACGTAAATATTTTATCTAAGGAGCCCCACTGGTTTGAGAGAAGGGTTAAGGAAGCCATTTTCGTCAAGGTTTAAAATCCCACCCTAAACTGCAATGGAGGACCCAGGTTTAACTTATCACATCTGGGACATAGTATCGAAAAAATGTTAATTAGCTCGTGTAAATGTACCTCAACATGGTAAAATTTGTTCACTCGTGTAAAACTGTACTATATTCAAATTCTGTCACTATATACCAGGTCCAGTTGTCGCCGCAACGTCAGTAAATATTATACATTGTCCAGAAGAAGAGTTTTATAGTGTTATTTTTTATAGTTTACTTACCTGGATGCCTGAAAACCTTCATTCCTAAACATCAAACATATTGTGATGGTGTAAATTGCATGAGAGATAATTGCAGTGAGCCAAAGAACCAGGATTATTTGTCATCATACACCTACCATGATCTGCCCAGGTGCTTTGAGGACACGGGAACAGAAACACCAAAGGCACAGATGTCACCTTCTTGGACTCTCCCATCTTGAATTCAGTGGTCTCTGCTAGCGGAATCGACACTGCAAGTCTAACGATTTAAATATTATATGGCTGTAATTCAGCAAAAAAAGCATGATCAGGTTGATCAGGTTACAATACCTGAATTAAATCAATATATAAAACCTTGTCACAGTGCTTAGTTTTTGGTGCTAAGCGCTGAAATTTGGACACATTTCTCTTTTGATCAGGTTTTGATTTATAGTGTCTAAATATACGGTTTTAGCTCTAAAACAGCATTTCAAAATTTTGACTGTTCTAAACCCTCCGCTAATAAAGTTTGCTGTAGTCTAGTGGTTAAGGCGCTTGGCTTTCAATCGGTGCAACACATGACGTGCGGGTTCAAATCCGGCCTTGGATAAGGAATTTGCGTATTCCTTAGCATCTTAATTAGTGATGTGGAAGACGCTCGTTTGTTGAACATCATAGGGGGACCTCTTTGTCAAACGTCCGGCCTCTGACAGACATTGGCTTTGCCTTCGACCTAAAATTTGTAAACTCTTCCACATCGATGTCTGACAGAGCTAAAGGAGCTGGAAACCTCTGGCATCAGCAAAACGACAACACAAATGGGGAGTTCAACTGTTTAAACGTAATTAAAGTTTGACTTACGAACGAAAAAAAAAATAACTGATACACACAAAATTAGGTTAACAATAGTTTGATACTGAATTTTATTTGGTTTGCTTGTGTAAATGCTTTGCTGTCGTGTTGCATTCTGTAACAAATTGATAAACATCGGGTAACGAATGTTGAAATAATGGAACACTTCAGTTCACATTTTCACTTCAATATTAATTTCTCAACATGTTGATAAATAACAAAACAATAACATCATAGATGTGTGTTTATGCTTATTATAAGTAAGCAAATAAATATATTTTAATTTATACGTTCAAGGTATGATGAGGGTAAAAATGATTTGCGTTTATAGTATTGTGAAATACAATGGGTGGCTATCACAATTTAAATTTGTAATGACGCAATCAGTACAAAGTTATATGTACATTAAACCAGCCGCATACACATGTTTCACTCAGTGCGCCGTACCAGTTACATAAAATATACGCGTCACACTCATGCATAGCCCTCCAAAACTTTGAGGCGTGACTCAGCGTCGGGCATTTGCACTGGGAGTGGCGTGACTGACATGGGAGTATTTTCACTCAACGGCATTTTCACTTTCAACATTTTTTGATAACACACTTGAAGCATGCAGGATAATGCTGATTTCACGGCGTTTTGAAACGGAAGGTTTGGTGACATAACTCCCTACACTGGATTCACTGTGAGGGCCTGTCACAGACATAACAGAAACACCGACATCAGCAAGGACTGTGGCTGTCGTAGCCCGGACGCAGTGATTCGTGTACCGGCGGCTAAGTTTTGCATCGCGGGAAATATCAGACATCATGTATCCGATCTTTTTTAGACCCATTGGTTGATTGCCATACCATGGTTTGTGGTCAACTCGGACGTTTAGGAGAGGCCGCTGAAAGAAATACTCGCAGGAAGAATGATCAGGTCAGTATGTAAAAAAAAAAAAATTTCGTGAAACAATTATTATCTTTTTTTGTGTAGCATTCAAACGTCCCTATGGGCTTTAAATTATCTGTAGCCTGATACTTTTCTTCTTTAAAATAAACGTTCTCTCCGACAGAAAAAAAAGTCATTTTGTTTCTTTGTTTATATTTGTCGTCTGCTTTATTCAATGTAAACAAGAACCTCTATCCACCCATATTTCTACAATAGACCCGTCCAGAAGTCAAACGCTTCTGTCTCGTGATCGGGGTATCTAACGACTCAGATAATGTGCACTTGGCATATTGCCAAACAGTGGGTTGTATGTAATAAAAAGGAATCGAAAGGTAATAGAATATGTAACATTCAAACGTCCCTATGGGCTTAAAAACATCTGTAACTTGATACTTTTCTCCTTTAAAATAAATGTTCGCTCCGAAAAAAATCGCCATTTTGTTTCTTTGTTTATATTTGTCGTCTGCTTTATTCAATGTAAACAACAACCTCTATCCACCCATAGAACTACAATAGACCCGTCCAGAAGTCAAACGCTTCTGTCTCGTGATCGGGGTATGTAACGACTGAGATACACTTAGCACAGAGCCAAGCAGTGCGTTGTATGTAATAAAAAGGAATCGAAGGGTAATAAAATGTTCCCTTCTCAGCTCATCATGATGGCATCACATAACAGACAGTACGACGTTACAATAGAAACTGATACATTGTAACACTTTAGACGTGCGCTACAATCCACTTTTGACGTAATAATGGCTTGAGGCCCTGCTTCACACTAACGCCACCTCATGGGATGAAAAAATATACCGCCAAAAAATATTTCCCCCAATACGGTGTGTATATGGCTTGTGGAAAAGTTCGTCAGTAACTTACCAAAGGTCGGTGGATTACATCTGGTACCCAGGTTTCCTCCACACATAAAACTGACCACATTTAAAACTTTAAAACTGAGGTTTAAATGACCACAGTCGAAATATTCATATAGCGATGATTGTCAGACTTCAGTAAATGGCGAGACTGCAGCGGACAGTTCTGTTAAATATAACACACATATTCTATCACTCCAACGTAAATATTCTATTAGACTAACAGAATATTAGTTGAATAGGACAGAATGTTATGTTTTAATAACAGAACACAGTCCGGCATCTTTCAGACAACAGTCTTTCCTTTAAATTTTACAGATTTTTTTAGGGTATCATTTGGCATGTTTTTGATGGTCTCTTAAATAAAACCCGAAAGGCATGCATGGTCTCCTAATCAGTTCCATATAATACTTAGCCTATAACTGAAAAAGAATAAAAAATACGCTTTTAGACATGGATCGGTAGTTTAAGAATGCACACAGTTATGTGGACCTCTGTACAACTACATACGCTTACGTAACAGGCGCAATGGTGTCGATCACCTGATGTGCGAAGTCAGCACGCGTCACTTGACAACGCCATACAGTGTAAACGGTCGTCAGTATATGTATGATGTACGGAGTTTTTTAGGGTTTTTTTGACAGCTTGTTCTGTGAACTAGATATAGCTCATGTGTGTCTGAGTTACACGCCCATAATATTCTGCATAGAAATTTCAAACAGAGAAGCGAAGGGCCTGTCACCTGATATGTTAATTGCCTCGCAGTCTATGTGGATCTTTATTGTTTTGCTACGTCAGCGCGCATCACTTGACAACGCCATACAATGTGAACTGCCATCAATATATGTATAATGTACATATACAATGTAGTGTTTTTCTTAACAAAGCTTGTTTCATATTCGGTTCTGTGAACTAGATATAGCTTGTGTGTGTAGATTTACCGAATGCTAGTCCAGCGTTAAATTGCCTCTCTCCTATATTTTTTCTCACGAACTCGTGACATAAAACATAGTGCATGTGTTCTAATGTCACTGGGGTATTCCAGTTCATGCTGATATTTCTCCAAAATACGAATATTGGACAGTTGACGACGTGTATGCATTTCCATCTCTAACTCGAACAATACGGTACCTAACCTCCATTGTGCAGGTGTAAAACTCCTCACACACAAGAGCTTAGGAAGCGAATCAACTCAGCTGGTCGTAAGGAGTTAATCCCAGTCACTGATGGCCAAGTTGAGTCGAGTTGTGTCTTAAACTCTCGCGTGTATGCCGAACATTACATTTGAAGTAAAAGAAAGGTGACAAAATGAAGTAAGGTTTTCTTCAGACGAACAGCTGAAATAAAAGGTTCCGATAAAAGGTTTTTTTCCAATGGATGAATGAAGGCTTGGGGATTAACGTCGTACTTACCAATATTTCAGTCGTGAAGACGAGAAGTCATTAGGTGTATGTATGTATATATATAAATATTGTGTCTTCTTGTGGCAGGGCGAGTCCATTCGCCTAAGCGCTGCCGCCACTGAAGTATCGACGAAGACACCAGACATGACACCCTGCCCAGTCACATTATACTGACGCCTGGCCAACCTGTCCTGTTTCCTTGCTCTTACCTTTCTGCGCTCAGCGCCAAGTGAGACACCAACAAGTACCGGTTTTGGTCTTTGATATGATCTCAACACGGGTTTGATTCCATGACTACATGAACTCTAGGGACTCCCTCGTCATATGACTAAAATATTGTTAAGTACCCAAAGGATTATGGTTAAATCTGGACACCCACCCATAAATCTTACTACTGTCCAGTAAGGGTATGACATTAAACGCCAATCAAATAAATAAATCAATTAAACACTAATCAGGTAAATAAATAAAATAAAGAACAATTAAATAAATCAATAAATTGAAGAAGAATTAAATAAATAAATAAATTAAACAACAATAAAAAATAAATAAATCTGGACGTTTGTCAGGTACTCTGCAGTCATGGAAGTGGAACATTCACGAGTACAGTGTCAGACATAAATAAGATGAATAAATGACAGTCTGTGATTGGTCTGGTTGCACGGTGTTTGCACGGAAGCTGGGATGTACGCCCTGAGGGAGAGGTGGGTGCATGTCACGCAGGAGGACTTTGAACCGGCAGTAGCTAAGGTGGGCTTGCACACATCTTGTCACCATGTAGTATTAGGTCGCTGGTTTATTTTCAAGCTTATCCCACATCAGACAAAATATTCTGCTTTTCATTGGACAACAACGGTCACGTGGGGTACAGATGTATTCTCAAATCCTACAGAAGACGTCAGATCCTTCTGTTCGGGTCCAACGATCGCTAAAGCGATTCTCCAATGCATGGGTCTTCTGCACAGAACTGATGGGTCTTTGTAGGATAAATTTGTTACGTAGTGACTCAGTGATAGGGTACGTAAATATAAGGTGTCCATAATCCTCATATTGGGCCGAGGATTATTGACACTATATTCATGTATTTGTGTATCCTATCACTGAGTAACCATGTAACTAATAATCTAAAACTCCAATCAAATAAATAAATCCAGTTATCCAATAATCTCTATCGTGCTGCCTACTTTCAGTTTCTGGCAGGCCACGGTTAACTCGCCAGTGCCTGTGTCATACCTCGAGCGTCAGCAGGGAAATCAATATTACACAAAATGTTAGGAGTGGAATCTCTGAAAGCACTGCATTTATTGACCTCAAAATGTGCACACATGTAGGGCAGAATAACACGATGAGGACATTCCATCGTTGATTCGGTGTGAACATATTAAATACAGTAAATGACAAAATTTATGACTAAATGTATTGTCATCATTGTGTATTTGAATCAGTTTTAAACAAAATGTTTGGGGTGGTATCTTAAAAAGTACTGCATGTATTGACCTGAAGTTTTACATGCATATAAAGGACAATGATACCAGGTGATACTCCATAGTTGATGTTCTGGGTGCATGCTAATTACTGTAAATAACCAAATTCTCGATTTCAGTAATTATTTACTGAGCTGAAGTTTTGCATTCATGTTCCGCCTACAGGCGACCTCTTTGGTAGCCTTCCTAAAGTTTTGATTAAGCCAGCCATGTGTTATTGCACAAGTCAAATTCGAAGGCCTCATTTTTAAAAGACATCTACTTCGACAAAATGACAGAAGAAAGGGGAAAAAAACAATTGAATTTTGTAGTATGTTAATGATCAAATCTTGCTTGCTTATGGCTTACCACCATTGGCTGAGTAACTTTTCACTACCACACTGAGGTGCCATTTACCTGACATATCATAACTCCTCTCTGAACAATTCCTTTGCAATACTGAACAGACTTGACACCACGCCATGCCGTTGTGACATGTTTTTTACTGGCCTTGAAAGCATCGTTGAAAATATTTTATTTGGTTTGCATTCTAGCTGTACGAAAATGTAATTTCTACATGTGTGTTTTTTTCTGTACACAGGTTATGCAGAAGGATTCAGAAAAGAACATGTCTATAAAGAAACTATGGAAGTAATTAACAAAAAGGATCATCCCATTGCATTTGTGGAAGGATCTGTCGGTCATCATTGAACTTTTGCTGTTGTAAAACATCTCATTTGTAGTCAGGGGAGAGGACGTGTTATGAGAGCAAGGTACCAGTCAGCATGGCAGAATTTGAAATCGATACATGATTTCCATAACATAACACTTTAGACAATGAGACAAAAACAAGTTCAGTTTTGAAAAGTGAATATTATTATTGTCGGCAGATCGTAAAAGGTACTATTGTCCAGCAAGTGCATTACATGTATCTGTACACTTTTATAGGTTTGCGGAGGTCAGAAGCCTGTACGACATCTGAAATTTGTGTAATTCTGAAACTTTTGGCAACAAAAGACCTCAAGTTTTCATTTTTGCATTTGGGGTTTCTGAAGTAGCAACAGCTCAATTCAAAAACTGTCAAGCTAGTGGAAGGGTTTACAGAAGCTCGTGGAGTTAAAGCCTTGTTGTTGCAGTATTTGACCAGTTCTTGACTAATGTGGGTGGGGGGTAACCTCCATGGCCATGTGGTTAGCATGCTATTGCAACACAATACCCAGGAGCCTCTCACTAATGTAATAGCTGTGAGTTCAAGTCGAACTGGTGCAGTCTTCCTCTCCGGACGTTCATGGGAAGGTCTGCGGGTGGTCGTGGGGGGTTTCCCCGGGATCTGGTGAGTTTCCTTCCATTATATTGCTTGTCGCCGTGGCATAAGTGAAATGTTCTTGAGTAAATAGATAAATAGGGAACATGATTAGCAGCCAGTTTTTTGGTGTAGTTCTTCTTGACTTATGCATTGTGGACCATGATTTGTCACTATCCAAACACAAAATTTCGGTGTCCTATAAGTGAAATGTTCTTGAGTACTGCGCAAAACCCCAAATAAATGAATAAGTAAACAAAAACTTCGTTGTTTTGGTACTGGTTTTCTAATAAAAAAAATAAAACACGTGCCACAATTCTAGTCGCCATACCGTTACATATGAAGTTCCAAGGATCCATTTTGGAAAGCAGTTAGTAATGCACCTGACTGACAACTCAAAATTGTCGTATACGCCGACGACACGGCTCTTTTCAGGAAGTAAGAATGTCGATGGCTTACCCTAACCAAGCTGGATCTAAATGTAATGCATACAAAAATTATGGCTTTTGGAACATGTAAAAGACTTTCTTTTCTACTCCGGACCATATGCTCGATGCACCAGTGAACTAAGAACTCCTTCAAACATCAGACTATTATGGGTTTGGTTCGGTCCAAAGCTAAGGTAAGTTTACTTGGTTAAATTAATATCTCTGTGCTCTCTCGTGGTCGACGATATCTTATCGTCTTAACTATTTTATAGCAGTATCATACTGCCTCACTTCGCCTATTGATGTGTTATTTCGTCGAACTACAACAAGAAAATAAAGAACAACCACAAAAGCTGCAAAACAGGGCGGCAAGAGATATACTGCGGAACGGCAACCGCTCACTTGTAGAAGATATGCTAACCAAACATCACAGAAAGATTGGCGTACTTTATTATAGCATACGACAGAAACAAGTCTAAGACTGAAATCCCATGCTTTCTTGGCGCCAGCAACTGCACCTTTGATTACAGCGTCTCTTGTGAATCCAACAGCCCCTGCAGATTGTGCCGCAGCAAACAAACTTCCGGCATTCACCGTACCTCCGTACACGCTGGACTGGATGGCAGCTGCGACGGATCCAACGGCAACTACACCAGTGGTAAAAGCAAGCGCACCGAGTGTCAGGGGAGTTGCAGCTGCTTTCCCGCCTCCAATAGCAGCGCCCCACAAAATGTCCCAGCCTGAAAACAATGTTTCATGGGGGCAATTTTAAAGGATATAGTCAGAAAGGTGTTTATTCATTCGCTTATGTTTACGGAAGACTTGATTATTAGAAAGAAGCGCCAAAATAGAACCCCGTCACATTTCAAGACTTACAGAGAACCATGGAAGCAGAGCGCTAGTGTGTGCCTGGGTCACGTATACAGATCCTTTGTTTTTATTTTTTTATTTGCTGTGTTTTGTTTTCGCTATTAGAGGTGGGTAAAGGTTGAGGAGGCCCACATCACACCGAAATTAGACCCACATGTCCCTACATGAATAACACATGTCAAACATATTGTCATGGTGTAAACTGCATGAGAGATAATCACACCAAAATTAGACCCACATGTCCCTACATGAATAACACATGTCAAACATATTGTGATGGTGTTCCTACATGAATAACACGTGTCAAACATATTGTGATGGCGTCCCTACATGAATAACACGTCAAACATATTGTGATGGTGTAAACTGCATGAGAGATAATCACACCAAAATTAGACCCACATGTCCCTACATGAATAACACATGTCAAACATATTGTGATGGTGTAAACTGCATGAGAGATAATCACACCAAAATTAGACCCACATGTCCCTACATGAATAACACATGTCAAACATATTGTGATGGTGTAAACTGCATGAGAGATAATCACACCAAAATTAGACCCACATGTCCCTACATGAATAACACATGTCAAACATATTGTGATGGTGTTCCTACATGAATAACACGTGTCAAACATATTGTGATGGTGTCCCTACATGAATAACACATGTCAAACATATTGTGATGGTGTAAACTGCATGAGAGATAACCACACCAAAATTAGACCCACATGTCCCTACATGAATAACACATGTCAAACATATTGTGATGGTGTTCCTACATGAATAACACATGTCAAACATATTGTGATGGTGTAAACTGCATGAGAGATAATCACACCGAAATTAGACCCACATGTCCCTACATGAATAACACATGTCAAACATATTGTGATGGTGTAAACTGCATGAGAGATAATCACACCGAAATTAGACCCACATGTCCCTACATGAATAACACATCAAACATATTGTCATGGTGTAAACTGCATGAGAGATAATCACACCGAAATTAGACCCACATGTCCCTACATGAATAACACATGTCAAACATATTGTGATGGTGTAAACTGCATGAGAGATAATCACACCGAAATTAGACCCACATGTCCCTACATGAATAACATGTGTCAAACATATTGTGATGGTGTAAACTGCATGAGAGATAATCACACCGAAATTAGACCCACATGTCCCTACATGAATAACACATGTCAAACATATTGTCATGGTGTAAACTGCATGAGAGATAATCACACCGAAATTAGACCCACATGTCCCTACATGAATAACACATGTCAAACATATCGTCATGGTGTAAACTGCATGAGAGATAATCACACCGAAATTAGACCCACATGTCCCTACATGAATAACACGTGTCAAACATATTGTCATGGTGTAAACTGCATGAGAGATAATCACACCGAAATTAGACCCACATGTCCCTACATGAATAACACGTGTCAAACATATTGTGATGGTGTCCCTACATGAATAACACATGTCAAACATATTGTGATGGTGTCCCTACATGAATAACACGTCAAACATATTGTGATGGTGTCCCTACATGAATAACACGTCAAACATATTGTGATGGTGTCCCTACATGAATAACACATGTCAAACAAATTGTGATGGTGTCCCTACATGAATAACATGTGTCATACATATTGTGATGGTGTCCCTACATGAATAACATGTGTCATACATATTGTGATGGTGTCCCTACATGAATAACACATGTCAAACATATTGTGATGGTGTCCCTACATGAATAACACATGTCAAACATATTGTGATGGTGTCCCTACATGAATAACACGTCAAACATATTGTGATGGTGTCCCTACATGAATAACGCATGTGAAACATATTGTGATGGTGTCCCTACATGAATAATACATGTCAGACATATTGTGATGGTGTCCCTGCATGAATAACGTGTCAAACATATTGTGATGGTATCCCTACATGAATAACACATGTCAAACATATTGTGGTGTCCCTACATGAATAACACATGTCAAACATATTGTCATGGTGTCCCTACATGAATAACACATGTCAAACATATTGTGATGGTGTCCGTACGTGAATAACATGTGTCAAACATATTGTGATGGTGTCCCTACATGAATAACACATGTCAAACATATTGTCATGGTGTCCCTACATGAATAATACATGTCAAACATATTGTGATGGTGTCCCTACATGAATAACACATGTCAAACATATTGTGATGGTGTCCCTACATGAATAACACATGTCAAACATATTGTGGTGTCCCTACATGAATAACACATGTCAAACATATTGTGATGGTGTCCCTACATGAATAACACATGTCAAACATATTGTGATGGTGTCCCTACATGAATAACACGTCAAACATATTGTGATGGTGTCCCCACATGAATAACGCATGTGAAACATATTGTGATGGTGTCCCTACATGAATAACACATGTCAGACATATTGTGATGGTGTCCCTACATGAATAACACATGTCAAACATATTGTGATGGTGTCCCTACATGAATAACGCATGTGAAACATATTGTGATGGTGTCCCTACATGAATAATACATGTCAGACATATTGTGATGGTGTCCCTACATGAATAACACATGTCAAACATATTGTGATGGTGTCCCTACATGAATAACACATGTCAAACATATTGTGGTGTCCCTACATGAATAACACATGTCAAACATATTGTGATGGTGTCCCTACATGAATAACACATGTCAAACATATTGTCATGGTGTCCCTACATGAATAACACGTCAAACATATTGTGATGGTGTCCCTACATGAATAACGCATGTGAAACATATTGTGATGGTGTCCCTACATGAATAACACATGTCAAACATATTGTGATGGTGTCCCTACATGAATAACACATGTCAAACATATTGTGGTGTCCCTACATGAATAACACATGTCAAACATATTGTGATGGTGTCCCTACATGAATAACACATGTCAAACATATTGTGATGGTGTCCCTACATGAATAACACATCAAACATATTGTGATGGTGTCCCTACATGAATAACACATGTCAAACATATTGTGATGGTGTCCCTACATGAATAACACGTGTCAAACATATTGTGATGGTGTCCCTACATGAATAACATGTGTCAAACATATTGTGATGGTGTCCCTACATGAATAACACGTGTCAAACATATTGTGATGGTGTCCCTACATGAATAACACATGTCAAACATATTGTGGTGTCCCTACATGAATAACACATGTCAAACATATTGTGATGGTGTCCCTACATGAATAACACGTGTCAAACATATTGTGATGGTGTAAACTGCATGAGAGATAATTGCTGTGAGCCAATATACCAGCAATATTTGTCATCATGCACCTACTATTGGGTTTACAGGTGCCTTAAGCACACGCGAACAGACATACAAGCAATTACTCCAGTTTTGAATACATTTATTTCAGAAAGTTTTTCACATTTGTTTAAATGATGTAACTGACAAAAGATAAATTACTGTACCAGTAAATTATTACAGGAGAGCACTCGTAAGCAAATAATGCACATGTAAATACACCTGACTTCACCTTGAATCAGTATAGAAGTTTTCTAGTCGTACAACGCTTACGATCTAGCACTATATTGTATACGTGAACTACATCACTTCAACAATGTCGTAAGTGTTTAAAGAAGCTATCTACCGGAGAGGTTTTTCAAAAAACAAACAAAAACAAAAAAAAACCCCATAAAAAACAAAGCAACAAAAAATCATTTGCTAATCAAATTAATTTTCTTTACTTACCAAGAATAGGTCAAATTATAGCCTTCAGTAAGTATGAGACTTGTACTTGTTCTGTTTATAGCCTTCAAACAATTTGAAAGTCTGAAAAAGTTAAGAGGCCCACTTTATAAAGTTTAGAAACTCTATTACTGATTTTCAACAAAAGGGGCATAAGCTGATATTTTGTAAAATGTAATTATTCGGATCATTCTAATATAACAGTAAAATTTGGGCTGATGGAATTTTTGCCCAAAATATCCGGTACAGCCTCTTAAACAATCAGCAAATGCACAAAATGATAGCAAAAAGAATGTATATAATACAATAGGCAAACACAGTCCATTGTAAGTTAAACAAAAAATACACAAAACGTATATGTGATCAACATTGCAATAACATACATTCTAGGAAACCGTTATAATAACAACAACAAAAAATACCTCTTAAAACATAAAAGTACTAAATCTGTAATGTTTTTTTTTTTTTCCATAAAAAATTCTTCAATATAAACACATTTGCACGAATGGAGATAGAACATTGCTACCTGCAACAACGTCTGGGACTTTTTGATAGAAATAAATCTTGTGTGCACAAACTATTGTCATTTTGTAATAGAATATACGACTGTATTTCACCTATGTTTAGCACTGTTTGCGTGACACATATTGCTTTATTCTTACATCCATCTTACAGGGCCACCAAAGAATTGTTTGAATTGTGAAGTTTGATTAATTTCTTATTAGAAAAAAAAGTGTGAGCATCTACAGTGTGTATCTGGAAGTGCACTTTTACTTACCAAAGTTTAGGTGAAATACAGTATACCTTGACATAAAACAGGTAATGCCGCTAAATGAACTTTTTTCTGTTTTATCATGAAGGTAGTTAGAGTATATGTTATAGCCTCAATCAAATATGTTACCTTTCCAGAGGATAGGAAATAGTGATTAACTGTGGCAGACTTAACTGATCTCATCAAATATTCAGTGCCTGCCCTGGGGCTTTGTAACAAACTCGTCAACATGATATACATGTATGTGAATGTATAATTGTATACTAGCTATCAAACATTCAGTGCCTGCCCTGGGGCTTTGTAACAAACTCGTCAACATGATATACATGTATGTGAATGTACAATTGTGTACTCCTTATCAAACATTCAGTGCCTGCCCTGGGACTTTGTAACAAACTCGTCAACATGATATACATGTATGTGAATGTACAATTGTGTATTACTTATGACTTCAGATATAATTACATAAAAATTGTATACAATATACCATTTATTTATGTGGTACCTTATTTTACTGTACTCGTAGGTAACACGTTAACTGCATGTCCGTAAGGAACACATGCCTGTAAATCCTACAACAGATGTGCCTTTCTACACAGGTTAAAAAATGTGCTCAGCAGTTTTATGCAATTATAGTTATATTTTTTAATATATTTGTTAAACTTTATCTTGCACTCAACTTAATTTTATTAAGAATAAATTATAATTTAAGGTAAAAGGCACCTCTCTACACCTTAACTACTTTATAGTGTTGCTACACTGAAGTTCATTTAGTATCATACCAAAGACACCGGATATGACACCCATGCATCCAGTCTCATTGTCCTGACTTCACATCAGACACCCAGTTTCAGTGTGCTGACACTAGGCATGACACCCAGTCTCAGTCAGTGTGCTGACACCGGATTGGACAGCTATACACCTAGTCTCAGCGTGCTGACACAATATGGTGTTGGAATCCCCAAAATAAGACAGCAGTAAAACATAAACCAGATAGGTTTATAGGACAGTTAGAACAGAGAGATATGCATGATCTACATAAAACTCTAAACCAAGCTGAACAGCACAAGGTCACTGAAATCTCGTAGGACTGATCACATTTTGATCACGGAGCACAGGTCTTGGGGGTTTAGGCTCGGCAGGTTCATGGTTCTGAAGTTTGGAGGCAGGTCCTCCTGAATAGCGCTTCGCTGAAGGGAGACCACTCTGCAAAACCTTCTCCAATTTGTTCAACTGGTGATGGGCTGAAAAATCAAGGCCTTTAGTTATTTACGTACTTGGCGGGGAGGGGCGGGGCGGGGCGGGGCGGGGCGGGGCGGCTTACTTACCTTCGGTAAGTCGTCTCAGTGATGTAGCACTAAATAAAAGAGCGGTGGAAATCCGTCCTGCAACAAGGAGGCACATTACACGTACATGCACCCTAAGGATTCCTTCGTCGTCATATGACTGAAAAATTGTTGAGTACGACGTTAAACCCCAAGCACTCACTCACTCACTCAAACAAAATACAAGTATATTTTAAAATGCTAAACATCTCAAATGCATTTTATGCGTAATTATTTTTGTGTGCCCGAAAAATTATGAGGGTCAAGAGAATGATATTAGTAATATCAGTAATTGAACAGTGGACTAAGGTGTACTTTGAAACGCGCAGAAAGTTTGGTGTTGATTATTTGCTTGATTGTGGCTTAACATCGCATTCACCATCATTTCAGTCATGTGATACGACAATGTCTCCTTGCAGCAGGCCGGATCCAATGCCCACATTTTTTCTGTCAAAACTCTAACATGAAATCCTCTTGTTAATCATACATGTGGGTGTATATAATGATCCCCTTGTTTAACACACTTGTGGGTATATATAATGATCCTCTTGTTAATCATACATGTGGGTGTATATAATGATCCTCTTGTTAATCATACATGTGAGTGTATATAATGATCCTCTTGTTAATCATACATGTGGGTATATATAATGATCCCCTTGTTTAACACACTTGTGGGTATATATAATGATCCTCTTGTTAATCATATATGTGGGTGTATATAATGATCCTCTTGTTAATCATACATGTGAGTGTATATAATGATCCTCTTGTTAATCATACATGTGGGTATATATAATGATCCTCTTGTTAATCATATATGTGGGTGTATATAATGATCCTCTTGCTAATCATACATGTGAGTGTATATAATGATCCTCTTGTTAATCATACATGTGGGTATATATAATGATCCCCTTGTTTAACACACTTGTGGGTATATATAATGATCCTCTTGTTAATCATATATGTGGGTGTATATAATGATCCTCTTGTTAATCATACATGTGAGTGTATATAATGATCCCCTTGTTTAACACACTTGTGGGTATATATAATGATCCTCTTGTTAATCATATATGTGGGTGTATATAATGATCCCCTTGTTAATCATACATGTGAGTGTATATAATGATCCTCTTGTTAATCATACATGTGGGTATATATAATGATCCCCTTGTTTAACACACTTGTGGGTATATATAATGATCCTCTTGTTAATCATACATGTGAGTGTATATAATGATCCTCTTGTTAATCATACATGTGGGTGTATATAATGATCCTCTTGTTAATCATACATGTGGGTGTATGTAATGATCCTCTTGTTAATCATACATGTGGGTATATATAATGATCCCCTTGTTTAACACACTTGTGGGTATATATAATGATCCTCTTGTTAATCATACATGTGGGTGTATACAATGATCCCCTTGTTAATCATACATGTGAGTGTATATAATGATCCTCTTGTTAATCATACATGTGAGTGTATATAATGATCCTCTTGTTAATCATACATGTGGGTGTATATAATGATCCTCTTGTTAATCATACATGTGGGTGTATGTAATGATCCTCTTGTTAATCATACATGTGGGTATATATAATGATCCTCTTGTTTATCATACATGTGGGTATATATAATGATCCTCTTGTTAATCATACATGTGGGTATATATAATGATCATCTTGTTAATCATACATGTGGGTATATATAATGATCCTCTTGTTAATCATACATGTGGGTATATATAATGATCCTCTTGTTAATCATACATGTGAGTATATATAATGATCCTCTTGTTAATCATACATGTGGGTATATATAATGATCCTCTTGTTAATCATACATGTGGGTGTATATAATGATCCTCTTGTTAATCATACATGTGGGTGTATATAATGATCCTCTTGTTTATCATACATGTGGGTATATATAATGATCGTCTAGTTAATCATACATGTGGGTATATATAATGATCCTCTTGTTAATCATGTATGTGGGTATATATAATGATCCTCTTGTTAATCATACATGTGGGTATATATAATGATCCTCTGTTAATCATACATGTGGGTGTATATAATGATCCTCTTGTTAATCATACATGTGGGTATATATAATGATCCTCTTGTTTATCACACATGTGGGTGTATATAATGATCCTCTTGTTAATCATACATGTGGGTATATATAATGATCCTCTTGTTTATCATACATGTGGGTATATATAATGATCCTCTTGTTAATCATACATGTGGGTATATATAATGATCCTCTTGTTAATCATACATGTGGGTATATATAATGATCCTCTTGTTAATCATACATGTGGGTATATATAATGACCCTCTTGTTAATCATGTATGTGGGTATATATAATGATCCTCTTGTTAATCATACATGTGGGTGTATATAATGACCCTCTTGTTAATCATACATGTGGGTATATATAATGATCCTCTTGTTAATCATACATGTGGGTATATATAATGATCCTCTTGTTAATCATACATGTGGGTATATATAATGATCCTCTTGTTAATCATACATGTGGGTATATATAATGACCCTCTTGTTAATCATACATGTGGGTGTATATAATGATCATCTTGTTAATCATACATGTGGGTATATATAATGATCCTCTTGTTAATCATACATGTGGGTGTATATAATGATCATCTTGTTAATCATACATGTGGGTGTATATAATGATCATCTTGTTAATCATACATGTGGGTATATATAATGATCCTCTTGTTAATCATACATGTGGGTATATATAATGATCCTCTTGTTAATCATACATGTGGGTATATATAATGACCCTCTTGTTAATCATACATGTGGGTGTATATAATGATCATCTTGTTAATCATACATGTGGGTATATATAATGATCCTCTTGTTAATCATACATGTGGGTGTATATAATGATCATCTTGTTAATCATACATGTGGGTATATATAATGATCCTCTTGTTAATCATACATGTGGGTATATATAATGACCCTCTTGTTAATCATACATGTGGGTGTATATAATGATCCTCTTGTTAATCATACATGTGGGTGTATATAATGATCATCTTGTTAATCATACATGTGGGTGTATATAATGATCCTCTTGTTAATCATACATGTGGGTATATATAATGATCCTCTTGTTAATCATGTATGTGGGTATATATAATGATCCTCTTGTTAATCATACATGTGGGTATATATAATGATCCTCTTGTTAATCATACATGTGGGTATATATAATGATCCTCTTGTTAATCATACATGTGGGTATATATAATGATCCTCTTGTTAATCATGTATGTGGGTATATATAATGATCCTCTTGTTAATCATACATGTGGGTATATATAATGATCCTCTTGTTAATCATACATGTGGGTATATATAATGATTAGTATTATCCATAATCAATGACTTCTTTCCTCATGTGTTTCTTTTACAGGATTTGTAAGGGGTATTTTCAGTATTTTGTATTACCGATACAGATTTGTTACATCATATGACAACAATGTGGCACAGCAGGACGTTACCACGATGTTCCGTGTATGTACAGTGCATGTGTGTATGCTTGGGGCTTAACGTCATACGTAACAATTTTTAATATATCACACCGAGGAGTCATTAGGTGTGTGTACATATACTGTGTCTTCTTGTGGCTGGGTGAGTCCATGCAGCCAAAATCATGCCAAAGACACCAGGTATTATATGAACACCAGACCATCAAGTTCTGTTTTCCTGTTCTAAACTCTCAATGCTGAGTGCTAAGCGAGGCAGCAACAAATACCACCGAAACTCTTGTACTGGCAGTATAGTTGTTTGCCAGTGCCACACAAACCTCTGTCTCAATGCTGAGTGCTAAGCCAGGCAGCAACAAGTACCACGGAAACTCTTGTACTGGCAGGATAGTTGTTTGCCAGTGCCACACATACCTGTCTCAATGCTGAGTGCTAACAAGTACCACTGAAACTCTTGTACTGGCAGGATAGTTGTTTGCCAGTGCCACACATACCTGTCTCAATGCTGAGTGCTAACAAGTACCACTAAAACTCTTGTACTGACAGGATAGTTGCTTGCCCGTGCCACACATACCTGTCTCAATGCTGAGCCTCAAGTGAGGCAGCAACCAGTACAACTCGAACTCTTGTATTGGCAGTATACGTGTAGTTGCTTGTGAATGCCAAACATACCTCTGTTTACTATGTTTTCCAGGTCATTTTTGGCCAGACAGTTCCCCTCGTAAAGTTCACGCAACTCTGAAGAGAGGAAATATAGTTGAAATTAATATTTATGTTATGCATTTTTATTATTATGTTAATGAAATTATTTATGTCATTGTTGCTCAACACCACACTCAAACATCTCTTAATCACGGGTTTATGCCTGTGGCCAGTGTTATGGATGGAGAAAATCAGAGTGAGCCACCAACCTTAAATCAGTAACCTAAATCTACATGTAGGTGTGTTACCTGTAACACTGTTGGCTAGATCCAGTCTCATCTCTGACACACCTGGCATCTGATCCAGGTGGGTTACCTGTAATACTGTTGGTTAGATCCAATCTCTCATCTCTGACACACCTGGCATCTGATCCCAGTTTGTTACCTGTAATACTGTTGGTTAGATCCAATCTCTTCTCTCTGACACACCTGGCATCTGATCCAGGAGTGTTACCTGTAATACTGCTTACTAGATCCAGTCTCTTCTCTCTGACACACCTGGCATCTGATCCAGGTTTGTTACCTGTAATACTGTTGGTTAGATCCAATCTCTCATCTCTGACACACCTGGTATCTGATCCAGGTTTGTTACCTGTAATACTGTTGGTTAGATCCAATCTCTTCTCTCTGACACACCTGGCATCTGATCCAGGAGTGTTACCTGTAATACTGCTTACTAGATCCAGTCTCTTCTCTCTGACACACCTGGCATCTGATCCAGGTTTGTTACCTGTAATACTGTTGGTTAGATCCAATCTCTTCTCTCTGACACACCTGGCATCTGATCCAGGAGTGTTACCTGTAATACTGCTTACTAGATCCAGTCTCTTCTCTCTGACACACCTGGCATCTGATCCAAGTTTGTTACCTGTAATACTGTTGGTTAGATCCAATCTCTCATCTCTGACACACCTGGTATCTGATCCAGGTTTGTTACCTGTAATACTGTTGGTTAGATCCAATCTCTCATCTCTGACACGCCTGGCATCTGATCCAGGAGTGTTACCTGTAATACTGCTTACTAGATCCAGTCTCTTCTCTCTGACACACCTGGCATCTGATCCAGGTTTGTTACCTGTAATACTGTTGGTTAGATCCAATCTCTCATCTCTGACACACCTGGCATCTGATCCAGGAGTGTTACCTGTAATACTGCTTACTAGATCCAGTCTCTTCTCTCTGACACACCTGGCATCTGATCCAGGTTTGTTACCTGTAATACTGTTGGTTAGATCCAATCTCTCATCTCTGACACGCCTGGCATCTGATCCAGGTGGGTTACCTGTAATACTGTTGGTTAGATCCAATCTCTCATCTCTGACACGCCTGGCATCTGATCCAGGAGTGTTACCTGTAATACTGTTGGTTAGATCCAATCTCTCATCTCTGACACGCCTGGCATCTGATCCAGGAGTGTTACCTGTAATACTGCTTACTAGATCCAGTCTGTTCTCTCTGACACACCTGGCATCTGATCCAGGAGTGTTACCTGTAATACTGTTGGTTAGATCCAATCTCTCATCTCTGACACGCCTGGCATCTGATCCAGGAGTGTTACCTGTAATACTGCTTACTAGATCCAGTCTGTTCTCTCTGACACACCTGGCATCTGATCCAGGTTTGTTACCTGTAATACTGTTGACTAGATCCAGTCTTAGTCCTCTCTGGCCTCACCCTTAATCAAATCCAAGTGTCTTACCTGTAATACTGTTGACTAAGTCTTGTTCTCCCTCCCCCATTGGTTTACACAAAACAGGTGTTCTCAATGTGTCACAAGAGTTTGGAAAATCCAAGTGTCTTACCTGTAATACTGTTGACTAAGTCTTGATCTCTCTCCCTCATTGGTTTACAAAGAGACAGGTGTTCTGAATGTGTCACAAGAGTTTGGAAAATCCTGGAAATAATGCATCACATTTCACATAAGACACATAAGGACGGAAATTCTTGCATTTATGAAAATCACAGTGAGCGTTTGAACTGAAGTCGCCATAGATAAGAATTTTAAAGAAAATTACTCTTTGTCCCTCACAGGTTTGAGGGATGGTCTGACAGCAACCTGCGGATGGCCGTGGGTTTCCCCTGGGCTCTGCCCGGTTTCCTCCCACCATAATGCTGGCTGCCATCGTATGTGTGAAATATTCTTGAGTACGGTGTAAAACATCGATCAAATAAATAAACAAATCAATCAATCAAATAAATAGTCCCACAGGTACTCTGTAAGGGACCTCATCCACCACTTAACAATGGAATATGGCCCTCATTTTTAGTGTGCTCACCACGCCTGCACAGCCTGAGCTCAATACCTGTGTGCAAACCCTGAGCTCAATACCTGTGTGCAAACCCTGAGCTCAATACCTGTGTGCAAACCCTGAGCTCAATACCTGTGTGCAAACCCTGAGCTCAATACCTGTGTGCAAACCCTGAGCTCAATACCTGTGTGCAAACCTGGAGCTCAATACCTGTGTGCAAAGCTCAGTACATGCAGTACTTTTTAAGATACCACCCCTAACATTTTGTTTACCGTTGCTTTCCCTGTTATCAAAAGTTGATGCTTGGGGTATGAACAAGCTACACCTGCACTCTGTACTAAAAATGACTGTTTCAGCACTACAGGTGTTCTTTAGTACAATAAGTGTGATGCTACTACATGTACAAAGCTGTCTTACAAATAACTTTCCTGCATTTCGATGACCTACCTCCTACCACGTATGGACCAAGTTACCTTTGTTCTTCGTTGCTTTCTGTCTGTAATGCCCGTATGACAGCCATCATCTGGAGTAATCTCCCTTTGATCACCTCCACTTGACCTCTGACCTCTGTTCTACTCTGAGAGCTGCAAGCATTCTCCTTGTCTTGCCTCTGAGATCCACATCTAAATATGAGAAAGCACATGATCTGTACATGTCATGCTATGATTTGCTAGCAATACATCATCACCTCTCAGTCACTTTAAACAATTTCTTTCTTTCTTTTTTTTTTTTTAAAAGAGGTGCAGGTTCAAACCCAGCCTTGAAGACAGACTTATTCACATACCACTCCTCACACTAGTTGTGGGGCCTTGAAGACAGACTTATTTACATACCACTTCTCACACTAGTTGTGCGGCCTTGTACACAGACTTATTCACATACCATTCCTCACACTAGTTGTGGGGCCTTGAAGACAGACTTATTTACATACCACTCCTCACACTAGTTGTGGGGCCTTGAAGACAGACTTATTTACATACCACTCCTCACACTACTTGTGGGGCCTTGAAGACAGACTTATTCACATACCACTCCTCACACTAGTTGTGGGGCCTTGAAGACAGACTTATTTACATACCACTCCTCACACTAGTTGTGGGGCCTTGAAGACAGACTTATTCACATACCACTCCTCACACTAGTTGTGTGGCCTTGAAGACAGACTTATTTACATACCACTCCTCACACTAGTTGTGGGGCCTTGAAGACAGACTTATTCACATACCACTCCTCACACTAGTTGTGTGGCCTTGAAGACAGACTTATTTACATACCACTCCTCACACTAGTTGTGGGGCCTTGAAGACAGACTTATTCACATTCCACTCCTCACACTAGTTGTGGGGCCTTGAAGAGACTTATTTACATACCACTCCTCACACTAGTTGTGGGGCATTGAAGACAGACTTATTTACATACCACTTCTCACACTAGTTGTGGGGCCTTGAAGACAGACTTATTTACATACCACTCCTCACACTAGTTGTGGGGCCTTGAAGACAGACTTATTCACATACCACTCCTCACACTAGTTGTGGGGCCTTGAAGACAGACTTATTCACATACCACTACTCACACTAGTTGTGGGGCCTTGTACACAGACTTACTTACATACCACTCCTCACCCTAGTTGTGGGGCCTTAAAGACAGACTTATTTACATACCACTCCTCACACTAGTTGTGGGGCCTTGTACACAGACTTATTTACATACCACTCCTCACACTAGTTGTGGGGCCTTGTACACAGACTTATTTACATACCACTCCTCACACTAGTTGTGGGGCCTTGAAGACAGATTTATTCACATACCACTCCTCACACTAGTTGTGGGGCCTTGAAGACAGACTTATTTACATACCACTTCTCACACTAGTTGTGCGGCCTTGTACACAGACTTATTCACATACCACTCCTCACACTAGTTGTGGGGCCTTGTACACAGACTTATTTGCATACCACTCCTCACACTAGTTGTGCGGCCTTGTACACAGACTTATTTACATACCACTTCTCACACTAGTTGTGGGGCCTTGAAGACAGACTTATTTACATACCACTTCTTACACTAGTTGTGCGGCCTTGTACACAGACTTATTCACATACCACTCCTCACACTAGTTGCGGGGCCTTAAAGACAGACTTATTTACATACCACTCCTCACACTAGTTGTGGGGCCTTGTACACAGACTTATTTACATACCACTCCTCACACTAGTTGTGCGGCCTTGTACACAGACTTATTTACATACCACTTCTCACACTACTTGTGGGGCCTTGAAGACAGACTTATTCACATACCACTTCTCACACTAGTTGTGGGGCCTTGAAGACAAACTTATTTACATACCACTCCTCACACTAGTTGTGGGGCCTTGAAGACAGACTTATTCACATACCACTTCTCACACTAGTTGTGGGGCCTTGAAGACAAACTTATTTACATACCACTCCTCACACTAGTTGTGGGGCATTGAAGACAGACTTATTCACATACCACTCCTCACACTAGTTGTGTGGCCTTGAAGACAGACTTATTTACATACCACTCCTCACACTAGTTGTGAGGCCTTGAGGACAGACTTATTTACATACCACTCCTCACACTAGTTGTGGGGCCTTGAAGACAGACTTATTCACATTCCACTCCTCACACTAGTTGTGGGGCCTTGAACATGGACTTATTTACATACCACTCCTCACACTAGTTGTGGGGCCTTGAAGACAGACTTATTTACATACCACTTCTCACACTAGTTGTGCGGCCTTGTACACAGACTTATTCACATACCACTCCTCACACTAGTTGTGGGGCCTTGAAGACAGACTTATTCACATACCACTCCTCACACTAGTTGTGGGGCCTTGAAGACAGACTTATTTACATACCACTCCTCACACTAGTTGTGGGGCATTGAAGACAGACTTATTTACATACCACTTCTCACACTAGTTGTGGGGCCTTGAAGACAGACTTATTTACATACCACTCCTCACACTAGTTGTGGGGCCTTGAAGACAGACTTATTCACATACCACTCCTCACACTAGTTGTGGGGCCTTGAAGACAGACTTATTTACATACCACTCCTCACACTAGTTGTGGGGCATTGAAGACAGACTTATTCACATACCACTCCTCACACTAGTTTTGCGGCCTTGAAGACAGACTTATTTACATACCACTCCTCACACTAGTTGTGGGGCCTTGAAGACAGACTTATTCACATACCACTCCTCACACTAGTTGTGGGGCCTTGAAGACAGACTTATTTACATACCACTCCTCACACTAGTTGTGGGGCCTTGAGGACAGACTTATTTACATACCACTTCTCACACTAGTTGTGGGGCCTTGAAGACAGACTTATTTACATACCACTCCTCACACTAGTTGTGGGGCCTTGAAGACAGACTTATTCACATACCACTCCTCACACTAGTTGTGGGGCCTTGAAGACAAACTTATTTACATACCACTCCTCACACTAGTTGTGGGGTATTGAAGACAGACTTGTTGACATACCACTCCTCACACTAGTTGTGCGGCCTTGAAGACAGACTTATTTGCATACCACTTCTCACACTAGTTTTGCGGCCTTGTACACAGACTTATTCACATACCACTCCTCACACTAGTTGTGGGGCCTTGTACACAGACTTATTTACATACCACTCCTCACACTAGTTGTGGGGCCTTGTACACAGACTTATTCACATACCACTTCTCACACTAGTTGTGGGGCCTTGAAGACAGACTTATTCACATACCACTCCTCACACCAGTTGTGGGGCCTTGAGGACAGACTTATTCACATACCACTCCTCACACTAGTTGTGTGGCCTTGAAGACAAACTTATTTACATACCACTCCTCACACTAGTTGTGGGGCCTTGAAGACAAACTTATTCACATACCACTCCTCACACTAGTTGTGGGGCCTTGTACACAGACTTATTTACATACCACTCCTCACACTAGTTGTGGGGCCTTGTATACAGACTTATTCACATACCACTTCTCACACTAGTTGTGGGGCCTTGAAGACAGACTTATTTACATTCCACTCCTCACACTAGTTGTGGGGCCTTGAAGACAGACTTATTTACATACCACTCCTCACACTAGTTGTGGGGCCTTGAAGACAGACTTATTTACATTCCACTCCTCACACTAGTTGTGCGGCCTTGTACACAGACTTATTCACATACCACTCCTCACACTAGTTGTGGGGCCTTGAAGACAGACTTATTTACATTCCACTCCTCACACTAGTTGTGCGGCCTTGTACACAGACTTATTCACATACCACTCCTCACACTAGTTGTGGGGCCTTGAAGACAGACTTATTTACATACCACTCCTCACACCAGTTGTGGGGCTTGGTGACATTAAGCGGTCGACAACACTGATATGGCTGTTTATGCCATGTAATTGTCCTTGCAGGCGACTTCCTCCACCAATACAGTGTGCATTTCTGTGCACCATATGTGGAAAAGTTTGTCAGTTTCCACCTTCCATATAAGTGAACATTTTTTGAGTAAGGCATTTATCAAACATATAAAATATCCTACATAACCAGAGCAACTTGGCAGGCCATTTACAAATCTCCTGACAAAGCAACAATCTAGTTGCCCTCCACCAATGAAAACAAAGCTTACAAAGCTAATAAATGAAACCACAGGGCCAGGATTACACTCACAGTTTTTCTACAGAGTACTGAAGCTGTATGGCATCATCTTTCAGGTGGCAGAAGTGACATTTTTTCACAGAGTAGTCTCCCTTCAATCTGTCCGCCAGTGCCTGTCTCAGAATATACAATTATTACACAAATTAGACATTGATCAGATTGTCATCAAAATTTTGATTTTGAAATCTTTTGTAAATAAAAACTACCATAATTTAAACAAATGTTAACAAGTTAGAATTTACAGTTTATTGGAGTATATTCATGACATGTTTTAAAAAGCAAACATATCGGAATGATTTTTGTGAGGATGGAAGGCAATTGCTCACATCATCCAAAATAGATGGGTAAATTTTTAATGTTTTTCTGTTTAATTGTTCATCAATGTTTTTCTGTTTGAATACAGTTTTTTTTGCTTGGTTTTTTTTTTCCTCTCTACAAGATGGCAGCAGGATAAATTATTTCCTCCTGATGACAATCACTCTTATTGAAAATTTTATATGGTGCTGATGTATGAAAAAACAGCTATTTTTTATCTAGCAAATTTACACACAATCATGTTACCAGAAAGAGTGATTGCAATTTTCTCTGTGAATATGTAGCATACGTGTGTGAAATAATCACCTGCGGGTGGTCATTGGTTTTCCCCGGGCCCTGTCCGGTAAATACCTCCCACCATCATGCTGGCTACTGTCATAAATGTGAAACATTCTTAAGTATGGGCTAAACACACCAATCAAATAAATGAATAAATAAAAATTCAAAAAAAAAAAAAATGATCTGATTTCAATTTACCAATTTATGCGTAATTCAACTCTTATTTTCAAACATAAATTTTGAGCCTTTTCCTATCCGGCCATTGTAAATGTATATCTTTAATGTATCTGCTATGTCAGTGTTTTAAAATAATATAGCGAATTGGGTCCATTTAGACTCTGCTGTACAGCTCAATTAAATAAGTCTCTCAATTTCACAAGAGGGCTGGATTTTCACAAACTGATGTGGCTAAAAGGTATGATTTTACGGTGGCTGCTAGATTGAAATGCAAATTACTAAGTCATGTCAATCATGCCATTTGAAACTACTGTAAAATCAAGCCTTTCGGCCGAGTTAGTTTGCAAGAGTCAGAATGTTTTTAGACCAAACGGGTAGATTCACAAGACAACTGAAAAGCGGACGTATGTCTATTGACTTGTTGAACGTCACAAATGATATGTCAAACGTCTTGACGACTCGACCTGTATACCTCACGTCGAACATATACTTCCCCTCTACTGACATCCAAGCTTCGTAAAAACTATAAAATGAATAAGTTAGTTTCTCTTCTAAGTCTCTAGACTAGTATCATTAGAGTTGTAGATAGCGCTGGAGGCCATGCCCTTGCCTTGGTCAGTTACCGCTAGGCGGATTCAAACGGAGGTAAACAGCAGCTATAATAAAGTGACAGGGATACCCTGATAAAAGGTGGGTTCTAAAAAACCTTATGCCATAAACAGCGCGTCATAATAATTTTAACAAGTGAGACATAAAAACGACACCTGTAAAAATTCCATTCCCTCGTCCACCTGCATTTTCAACTTTCGCGGGTAAACCATTGCGTCCCACTTCCTGGTTTCATTTGATTGGCCAACGGTAAACCGATGCCCAGACGTTGATTTACAAGTGTTAGAACATTAACGCTTTAAATCATCCCAGTAAATAAAAAAAGTACAGATAATTTACACCCAGATGTCGGTTTTAATAATTTCTAGTGTCATGTCTCGAGTTGACGGGTTAAAATATCACCATATCTTGCATCAACGCATTCTGCAATAGCTACTCGTAAAAAGTGCATAGCGTATTCGCGCGACTATTTTTGACCAATCAGGCGGTGGCATCATGTTTTCTGCTCAGATATCAACATGAAGATCAACATGGCCGAAGGGGAATATTTCAGTATCGGAAGTACTGTTTCATGTATAACGTGTTACAATCAAAACATTCGCGGAGAAGTACTTGCTTTTGACCATGGATCAAAGATGCTCGCAATCAGTATCCTTTTTATCGCCGCTCTACGGGGCAGAAATATGTAATTCAGGGACTGTTTTCAGCGCACACCCGTTCGATTTTGACATCTGGTCATAACTCAGTCGGCCAAACAACCTTAGCCCGTAAGGTGGTGTTGCCTGATGTGGCGATAGTGACAAACTCATTGTGTCACCATATAAAGTGTGCTGACACGAACTTCGCACCACATACAAAAAGATCGGGGGTGGCTTAGTTTCCATTTTAACGAAACAAAAAATCTAAAGAATTCAAACAGGTATTCCCTGGATGGGTCTGTCACTCTGTGGTGCTATTTTTATTTACAAACACAATGTCTTATGTCAGTATATGGAACATTGACCTGGCCTGCACTCCTCGGTTATCTGTGTGTTACGCTCCACCATGCCTGGTCGAGCGTAATCCCAGTTCTTTTCTTCAATCATATGATGTATGTCAGTTTAGTTAGGTACATGTACTTTGTCCCTGAAATGTGCATTTTACCAGATCTTCTCAGTGTACATAACCATAACAAGCATCATCTGTCATTCACTCGCCATATTTAAGTTTCTGAATAATCACTCAGCAATACCTAGAATTTAGCTGTTTCCACATTGCCCCAATATAGAGACCTACTCAGAAAAAGATGATGACATAGCCGCTGTCTCTGAATATGTCCAAGCAAGCATTCTGTAAGACGGGTCGAAAGTTTGGGGTCACAAGACCACTCTTTTGTATCTAAAACAAAATGGCTGCCCAGTGTTAAAGCATTGGAGAAAAAGTCACATTTTGTCACTTCGCTTGCAACCAGTAAGGCCGACTTGTACAAAATAACATCACAAAAGCTCTGCAGAAATACTCAGACTATCTTGAAAGCTGAAAATTATACAAATTCAGCGGATACAAGATTGCTGACAGTGATTCAAAAATAGGCATTTTCCTATACGATAACGTTGAAAGGGTCGTTTTCTTCACTCACGCCATTTGTTACTAAGGAGATCATGTGGTCTCTAGCTTCTGATCCATCTAATAGAATATGTGACATTCAAACACTGTCAAACATGACTGATGATCCGTGATAACCAGTGTATATGAAGACATTGTGTTTCAGTGCACATTTGTAAGGCAAAGCACATCACTGAACTGATGTATATCGGACGTAGAAATGGACAAATACTACGGAAAACATACAGCAGACAGCTTCATTATGTTGAGGACAGCTGACAGAGAAGCGATTCATAAATCTACATGCATATGTATTTTATTGCACTAAATGTAGCAATCTGTGAGTTAAGTGGCAAAAACCCCAATATGGTCAGAATAGGCCATTGCAGAATTCAAACTGTCAAATGCATTTTACTATATTGAAACAGATCTAAAAAAAAACAATTTGAACTAATTTTATGGAAAGCATTTAGTGTTCATTCAGCTGACATCTACTCCATGTTAGTTTGTTTTTTGCCTTTAAAGGAAAACTCAAAGGCTTCCGTGCATTTTATACTTATACATGTTATAAACTAAATATAGAATACAAAAACAGTATGTTTCATGAATACTTTAAAAAGATTATACCCTGCGAAACAAATTTTATTTTCGTTACTATGCACATGCTTCCCACTTCTGTTCTGCATCTCCATTGGCCAGCATCTGGATATCCGAAAAGATATTTACCCAAACAAGAGGAATTTGAGATTCCCTGTCTCTGTCTTTATTAGGCAAAACCCTTTCAGATACTTAACAATATTAACAAAACTCTACTCAGATAACCTCCATTTTGACTCCTTTTACATACTTTAGATGGCTTCAAGTGATAAGCTCAAAATTTCTTGACACCAGCAATGAGATTACACATTTCAGGCAAACAAAATCATCATGTGTGGACGGGGCTTTAAAACTGAAAGGTCGGCATCTTAAGTTACAGCTTATTATCACATTATTCTTGGGAGAAGTGATAATTATATATAAAGGTACCCAGCTTTAAGGACAGTTGAAGACTGACAGCTTTTGTTTGCAGCCTGCTATTTACAAAACTCTGTGAATCATATTCCGATATTCCGATTATTATTTTATATATATGTGGACCTGTTTATAAGACACATTAATGGCATACTGAGTCTTGTGGTAATGCATGTATATTGCTTCCTTTCTGGGATTTTTCCTCAACTTTGGCCAGAAAGTGCTGCAGCTAGCGGTAAACAGAACAGTCACGACATCAAACTTGTGAACTTAAACTTTGTGAGTGATGTGAAAGTGTTGTCTGAAGCGACAGAAACAGCTCCTCCACCCACCAGCCTCAATGTTCAAAAGGTAAGCTCCTCCTCCCACCAGCCTCAATGTTCAAAAGGTAAGCACCCCTCCTACCACCAACCCCAATGTTCATCCCCCCCTCCCTACAAGCTTCAATGTTCAAAAGGTAAGCTCCTCCTCCCACCAGCCTCAATGTTCAAAAGGTAAGCACCCCTCCTGCTACCAACCCCAATGCTCATCCTCCCTCCCCACAAGCTTCAATGTTCAGAAGGTAAAGCCCTCCTCACACCAGTCTCAGTGTTCAGATGGTAACTCCCCCCCCCCCCACCACAAGCCTCAATGTTCAAATGGTAAGCTTCTCCACCCATCAGCCTCGATGTTCAAAAGGTACCTCTCTCCCACCAGCCTCAATGTTCAAAAGCTAAGCACTCCTCCTGCCACCAACCCCAATGTTCAGCCCCTCCCCTCCCCACAAGCTTCAATGTTCAAAAGGTAAGCTCCTCCATCCATCAGCCTCAATGTTCAAAAGGTACCCCTCTCCCACCAGCCTCAATGTTCAAAAGGTAAGCACCCCTCCTGCCACCAATCCCAATGTTCAGCCCCCTCCCCACCAGCCTCAATGTTCAAAAGGTAAGCTCCTCCACCCATCAGCCTCGATGTTCAAAAGGTACCCCTCTCCCACCAGCCTCAATGTTCAAAAGCTAAGCACTCCTCCTGCCACCAACCCCAATGTTCAGCCCCTCCCCTCCCCACAAGCTTCAATGTGTAGAGGTAAGCCTCTCCTCACACCAGCCTCAGTGTTCAGATGGTAACTCCCCCTTCCCCCCAAGTCCAATGTTCAGAAGGTAACCCCTCCTCCTACCAGCCTCTACGTTCAGAAGTTAAACCCCTCCTTCTGCTAGTCTGAATGTTCAGAAGTTAAGCACCCCCCGTCTCATCAGCCTCTATGTTCAGAAGGTAAGCCCCTCCTCTCATCAGCCTGAATATTCAGAAGGTAAGCTCCTCCTCCCGCCAGCCTCAGTGTTCAGAAGGTAATCTCCCCCTCCCACCAGCCTCAGTGTTCAGAAGATAAGCCCCTCCTCCCACCAGCCTCAGTGTTCAGAAGGTAATCTCCTCCTCCCACCAGCCTCAGTGTTCAGAAGGTAAGCTCCTCCCACCAGCCTCAGTGCTCAGAAGGTAAACCCTCCTACCATCAGGCTCAGTGTTAAGAAGATAGGCCCCTCCCACCAGCTTGAATGTTCAGAAGGTAAACCCTCCTACCATCAGGCTCAGTGTTAAGAAGATAAGCCCCTCCCACCAGTTTGAATGTTCAGAAGGTAAACCCTCCTACCATCAGGCTCAGTGTTAAGAAGATAAGCCCCTCCCACCAGCTTGAATGTTCAGAAGGTAAACCCTCCTACCATCAGCCTCAATGTTCAGAAGATAAGCCCCTCCACCAGCCTCAATGTTCAGTAGATACATGTAGCTCCTCCCACCAGCCTCAAAGTTCAGGATGTAAGCAGTACAGTAAGCGGTATGAGTGGTATGAGATCAAACCCAGCCTTGGACGGACAGTTTGTAAATATTTTACATTCTCTGCGCTTGTGGGGCCTTGGTAACAACAAACCATCAGTGACTCTGGTGTGGCTGTTTGTGCTGTCTAACAATCATTCAAGACCGCTTATCTTCCGCTGGTATGGTCTTCTCATGAGAGGACAGTTTTTAATGTTCAAAATTAAGTTCAAAACAAAGGTACATGTATATATGCAAAAAACCCAAATTGAGATGAGGCAACAATTTCAAAAAAGATGTTTAATTTTATTAACTTAGGGCTTAACACCACATTGACAATATCTCATCCACATCGTGGCGAGAATTAACTCAACATTCTTGATGTTTAAAATGTGTGGATTAACATTACTTTTACTCAGTCAATAGCTCTGTTATTAAGTTACTGATTTATAATAATATTAAATATAGTTCCACTATTTTTCTAATATAGCTTTAATTAGGGGTTTCAGCTGGCACCCAATTTAAGAAGCTTTAGTAGACTTAAAGATATACTCCGGCCGTAAGTGGGAAGGTCTGTCAGCAACCTGTGGATGGTCGTGGGTTTCCCCTGGGTTCTGCCCGGTTTTCTCCCACCATAATGCTGGCCGCCCTCGTATAAGTGAAATATTCTTGAGTACGGCGTAAAACACCAATCAAATAAATAAATAAAATAACTTAAAGATATAAAGTTATACTTTCGTGCATATCTGAACAGAAATGCTCTTCTTCGTCCAGATATTTTGCCAAGATGATACCTTTTGATGTATGCTTATTGAGAAAGTGGTGTTTTGCATATTCTTGAACATTTCAATTTATTTTATACTCATGTCTAAATTAATAACCTCTGAAAGTTGAGTGATTTTATGAGTTAGAGATCAGTATTATTATTGTGGGGTTTTTTTGGACGACTTACTCCCAGGGGGCACCAACCTAAACTTCCCATATGCCCATCTGCAACTGCAGCCCCTAAAATCACTTGCGGAGAAGACATTTAACCTACTCATGGCATGCTGATAGGTGCTAGTTTCCGACTTCTGAGAATACTTTGTGTACATGGATAATGTTTGTGGAAAGGAAATCTGACGTACTTTAGTGGAATTTAAGACTCATAAGCTGTCCTTGCATGATTTCATTGTCAGATAGCGCAGAGAATACATCGAAATGTGGAGGAGAAGCAGAGGAAAGTGGACTATATAGGACAGGATGTATCACAGGAGGCCCAGAAAGTATTTAATGCCATCACAAAAACGTGAGTACGACCTAGCAGTTGTGAAAACAGTTTTGGTAAGTAATACTATAACTCTCAAGGGGAAATAACTCTGAAGAGGACTCTGAACTTTTGGTGAAGCTTGAGTGGGTGATGGAATGAGAGAAGGATGATTTGTCATCAAACATGAAACAAATCACTGTAGAATGCCACTAATGAGCCACGTTTCAGTGGTAAGTATTCAGTCTACATATGCGATTATTCAGATGTGTAAAGAATCTTTGCGTAACCTAAGTGGAAAACATAGTCAAAATTGACAGGAACTCATAGATAACATAGGAATTACATTTCGAGGTCCACATTTTCTGAATAGAAAACATGTATGTAGCAAGTTCCTGCATTCCAGATCATGAATATGGAAGCAATGAACTACGTTTTGGTCAGATGTATGGCAAATGGCTGAAAATATTAAGTTGGGCAGGGCTGGTTTACATAACCGGTCAAACATCAGTGTCTCACCAAAAAAAATAAGGCTTTGTGATCAACTGGTGGTGATTTTGAGCCCATCTGTATCTTAGTGTAAACTTCAGTATTGGTAAAATAGAAGTTTAAGGGCTGGCCTACTGGAAAGCATGCGTTATTTATAAATGACGTTTCATTGATAACCTAACTCCTTCAGCAGACTAATTGTTGTAGCTAAGGATCACACTAAAGATACACACAGCAGGAGCTACTTTTCAGGTTCCTTTCTGTACAATTTTGCATAGACACAATAGTTTCATATACACGCCTATGTAAATTACACCAGTTCAGTGGGCGATACAAAGGCTTTACATAAAGGCTGATAGAACAACTCCATGACCATGCTCAAAGAATACATCAAGTTTGTCAGAAGAATAAAAAAAAAATGAAATAAATAAATACATGTCTCTAGCTAGGGCACCTCCAGCAAACATTCCTCATACTTTATCCCTTTTAAGGGCCTCTGCAACCATTATTTTGAAACATTCCGAGAGAACTACAAGGTGTAGAGAAACAATATGTATTGCACTGACAAAACTGCTTTAGAGGTCAGAAAGGTGAAAGATGTGCAATATCTGAAGAAGTTTCTGACAGGCGTTCGACTCGGATGGTTTATCGAGTATCGCTGAGGACGTGTCACAAGTGTGAGTTGATCGTGTTCAAGTTTCTGACAGGCGTGCGACTCGGATGGTTTATCGAGTATCGCTGAGGACGTGTCACAAGTGTGAGTTGATCGTGTTCAAGTTTCTGACAGGCGTGCGACTCGGATGGTTTATCGAGTATCGCTGAGGACGTGTCACAAGTGTGAGTTGATCGTGTTCAAGTTTCTGACAGGCGTGCGACTCGGATGGTTTATCGAGTATCGCTGAGGATGTGTCACAAGTGTGAGTTGATCGTGTTCAAGTTTCTGACAGGCGTGCGACTCGGATGGTTTATCGAGTATCGCTGAGGACGTGTCACAAGTGTGAGGTGATCGTGTTCAAGTTTCTGACAGGCGTGCGACTCGGATGGTTTATCGAGTATCGCTGAGGACGTGTCACAAGTGTGAGTTGATCGTGTTCAAGTTTCTGACAGGCGTGCGACTCGGATGGTTTATCGAGTATCGCTGAGGACGTGTCACAAGTTTGAGTTGATCGTGTTCAAGTTTCTGACAGGCGTGCGACTCGGATGGTTTATCGAGTATCGCTGAGGACGTGTCACAAGTGTGAGTTGATCGTGTTCAAGTTTCTGACAGGCGTGCGACTCGGATGGTTTATCGAGTATCGCTGAGGATGTGTCACAAGTTTATTTGAGTTGATCGTGTTCATTGTTGATTCATACCACATTGTGCGTGCTTGGAAATGTCATGATTTACTTTTTGTGACTTTCTTTGTGGCTTTTAAATATAATAATAAGAATCAATAGTAATTTACCGGAGTACATCGGCGGCCTCCATGAGGTTAGCATGATAATGCAGGGCAATGATCCAAGAACTTCCCACCAATGGTTGCATCAAATCCAGCTCATGCTGGTTTCCCCTCTGGTTGTAAGGGGGAAGGTCTGCAGCAACTTGCGGATGGTCATGGGTTTCCTCTCACTATGGTCCTGGTCGCCATTGTACATGTATAAGTGAAATATTTTTGAGTATGGCATAAAACATCAATGAAATAAATGAATAAATACCTGTGTACATCTATGTTTTCCTGTTTGGGATTTAATAACATAATCATAATCCTATGAAAAATCCAGTTGATCCACCAGCAGAATTTTAGTAGAAAATGAAATCTGTGATGATTCCTAATTTGTCGCTTTGTTCTGTCTTCTCAGGATACAGGATGTACGATGGATGGGTAAAAACATTAATGTAATGGACCAAGTTTTAATTTCCCACCCCTATGGTGTGGAGCATTGTGTTATGTTGGATAAAGGCACAGACCAAGCTCTGCAGCATGTGAAGAAAATAGTGAGTTATTCCCCCTTGATCCTCACATACTGGCATTATTCAGTTCACAGTATTTCTGTACCCCAAGCATTTATGACACATGATATGGTAGAGTTCCTACCCCTATGGTGTGGAGCATTGTGTTATGTTGGATAAAGGCACAGACCAAGCTCTGCAGCATGTGAAGAAAATAGTGAGTTATTCCCCCTTGATCCTCACATAATGGCATTATTCAGTTCACGGTATTTCTGTACCCCAAGCACTTATGACACATGATATGGTAGAGTTCCCACCCCTATGGTGTGGAGCATTGTGTTATGTTGGATAAAGGCACAGACCAAGCTCTGCAGCATGTGAAGAAAATAGTGAGTTATTCCCCCTTGATCCTCACATAATGGCATTATTCAGTTCACGGTGTTTCTGTACCCCAAGCAGTTGTGACACATGATATGGTATGAGTTCACCAGTAGATTGCCAAAAGGTCAGTACAAAAGGTCCAGTCATATCGCTGTGCTCTCTTTTACGGTTTCCCATATTAAAACCTTAAAAATTCCTGACCATGGCTTCATACAAATCTCAAAGCAAGTGAGGATACAAACATATAATATGAAGACCACTTAGGTGCTGTGGTTGTGCAGTTAGAGCATCAAGCTTCAAATATATGTTTAGTGTAGAAGATCCGAGGTTTGAACTTTCTGCCCAGTATGGTTTTCTGGAATTATTTGTATGTGTCAAGCAATTTGAGACTTCAAAGTGTACAGACTTGTTTCTGATTAGCTGGTGTGAGAGATAGTCAAGTCCAGGCTATGCCTAGCCTGAGCTGCATTTTAGGTATGGCAGATTTATTCAAGCGTGACCAAAGATGGAGGGTTAAACCCAGGAAACCTCCACTTTCAGCCAATCAGAGCCGATTCTGTGTCCCTTTAAGTCATAAGTTATAAGTACTTTGAAACCCAAACTCAAAACTGGAAAAAATTGAAATTGTGACTGGCAGAGTCTACATAATCTGTTGTAAAACCAAATAAGAAAAAATATATAGTTAAGAACCATAAAAGATAAATAAAATAACTTAGTGACAAAGGATATTATAGCCTATGGGCTATATCACTGAGTTAGCTTACCAAAGACATCCAGATAACTGTATCATGCCTATCAGTATCATGGTCCTTGGGCCATAACTCAGTATTGTTTCTCATGCGCTAATTCTCATCACATTTATTTTGTTGTCATTGCAGGTGGCCAGATATCATGGAGAGAGCTCTGAATCTCGTCAGGGATATGATGGCAGAAAGTCTCTCTCCCCTTCTCCAGCTTCATCAGCATCCTCATAACTTACCTCCCTTGATGGAACTCTTCTCTTTCTGATTTGAAAACAAGCAAAAGCTCCAACTTGTGGCATTTTTCTATGAAGTACAAAATCATCATAATATTATGAGGTGCATCTTGCTGCTGAGGTATTGCAGGGCTGGAGCCATAAGACATGAACTGGGTGCTGATGATTTTATTGTACACAGACTTGGGCAAAGCACGACTAGGTGTTTCCTTGTCTGTAATCAAAGTTTTACCTGATCCAGTATAAAAAAGACTGGGTGCTTAAAAAAAAAACAACAAGAACTTCTTGTGCCATTGCTTCAGCTAAGATTAAAGTGGCAGTGGCAGTTTTATGGGTCACGATATCAATGGTCGATCTGAAAGGCTGTCAGAATATAGGCTGTATTGTATTTAACTGTGTAATAATAAGACGCTGTAGTGTTCAGGGGGATTTCTCTGCTGATCCAGCAAGGCTGGGATGACATAACGCTTCTCTACAGCGACTCTTGTGGTCAAAATGATCCTCGTGTAAATGAAGGGTCTTGGTGACAAATTACTATTTGCTGGCACACTGTTAGGTACAATTTTCCATGAACACAACCAAAACAAAAGAAAAAAAAATTCAGCAGCCTTACGTTTAATGTCATAGTTTGGGGAATTATTTGTGACTGATCACTGTAACAATACTGAGACTTCTTTTTTCTCTCGTTTATTACCACATATGTGCTAATAAGGATTGAGAGGAGTTGAGTATGGCAGTACAAGAGCTCAGAACTTAAAGGCTAGGTGGGTGGGGGTGGGGGTGGAGGTGGTCGAGCAATATAAGTTTTATGACAGCCACAGGGGTGTGGCGGTTTTACCTCGTTAGCGGTTTACTGGATTAATATAAAAGGAACTGGTGTTTTCCGTGCCATCATTTTAACATTCACAACACAAGGATATGTATCTCGCGTGGTCTGCTGCTATTCTGTGAAACTTCTACAAGTGACAGTGTGCAAAGTCTTGATTAAAACAAATTTTAAACAATGTAAGTTGCCAGTGAACTCCTGTCCCCCAGGTGCGCTGCTGAGGTATGGGCAAGAAGGGGAGGTGCTCCAGGTGTTACCTTTTAATCATGGATTCTTTAAAAATATTCCTCTTTGAAATTCTTATGACCCTGATCACGGAAAAGCCTTATTTAATGACAAGATAAGAAAAATAAAATGTTTATTTGACAAAGTAGATGTTGCGTCCTCTATTTTCTTGTATTGCTGCACATGTCAAACACTTGACCAATCAGGTTGCGTGTTTGAATCCATCCATGACCAATCAGCCACAAGTATTACACAAAATTCGCACTGGTCCTGGAAACCCTTGAAAGGAATTGAATTTTGTTGGGAAGGTTACAAGGCTGTAAAATACATGTACTTCAGCTATTTTTGTGTTTTTTTTTTTTTTTTCACTGTCCAATTGCTTGAGTTTTCAGTATTAAATATCAAATTGCAGGTACCCTAAACAACTTTGACCCCAGACACACACTGCTGTGTATTGGGGGCCTCCGTGGCCAAGAGGGTTAACACGCCGGCGCAATGACCCAAAACCTTTCACTAATGTGGTCGCTCTGAATTCAAATCCAGCTCCTGATGGCTTCCTCTCTGGCCGTACGTGGGGAAGTCTGCAAGCAACCTGTAATTGGTCATGGGTTTCCCGGGGACTCAGCCCGGTTTCCTCCCACCATAATTCTGTCCGCCGTCATATAAGTAAAATATTCTTCAGTATGGCGTAAAACATGAATCATATAAGTTCATACATGCTCCTATCAGGGCAACACCTTTCAGACTTCAATATCATATGAAATTTATTTTCAAACTGCATCTAAAGTTATACTTATGTGTTAAGGAAGAAAAATGGCTGGATGGCTGAGTATCTGACAAACCTCCTGACCTGCAGTAGCTGGTGAACCATGAGGTGTGGGATTATGACTCATGACCTCCATACTGGTTAAGGAAGTGGAACAGCCAAATAGCTGAGTACCTGACAAACCTCCTGATGTACAGTAGCTGGTGAACCATGAGGTGTGGGATTATGACTCATAACATTTATACTGGTTAAGGAAGTGGGACAGCCAATGGCTGAGTACCTGACAAACCTCCTGATGTACAGTAGCTGGTGAACCATGAGGTGCGGGATTATGACTCATGACCTTCATACTGGTTAAGGAAGTGGAACAGCCAATGGCTGAGTACCTGACAAACCTCCTGATGTACAGTAGCTGGTGAACCATGAGGTGCGGGATTATGACTCATGACCTTCATACTGGTTAAGGAAGTGGAACAGCCAATGGCTGAGTACCTGACAAACCTCCTGATGTACAGTAGCTGGTGAACCATGAGGTGTGGGATTATGACTCATAACATTTATACTGGTTAAGGAAGTGGGACAGCCAATGGCTGAGTACCTGACAAACCTCCTGATGTACAGTAGCTGGTGAACCATCAGGTGCGGGATTATGACTCATGACCTTCATACTGGTTAAGGAAGTGGAACAGCCAATGGCTGAGTACCTGACAAACCTCCTGATGTACAGTAGCTGGTGAACCATCAGGTGTGGGATTATGACTCATAACATTTATACTGGTTAAGGAAGTGGGACAGCCAATGGCTGAGTACCTGACAAACCTCCTGATGTACAGTAGATGTTGAACCATGAGGTGTGGGATTATGACTCATGACCTTCATACTGGTTAAGGAAGTGGAACAGCCAATGGCTGAGTACCTGACAAACCTCCTGATGTACAGTAGCTGGTGAACCATGAGGTGCGGGATAATGACTCATGACCTTCATACTGGTTAAGGAAGTGGAACAGCCAATGGCTGAGTACCTGACAAACCTCCTGTTGTACAGTAGCTGGTGAACCATCAGGTGTGGGATTATGACTCATGACCTTTATACTGGTTAAGAAAGTGGAACAGCCAAATGGCTGAGTACCTGACAAACCTCCTGATGTACAGTAGCTGGTGAACCATGAGGTGTGGGATTATGACTCATGACCTTTATACTGGTTAAGGAAGTGGAACAGCCAAATGGCTGAGTACCTGACAAACCTCCTGTTGTACAGTAGCTGGTGAACCATCAGGTGTGGGATTATGACTCATGACCTTTATACTGGTTAAGGAAGTGGAACAGCCAAATGGCTGAATACCTGACAAACCTCCTGATGTACAGTAGCTGGTGAACCATCAGGTGCGGGATTATGACTCATGACCTTCATACTGGTTAAGGAAGTGGAACAGCCAAATGGCTGAGTACCTGACAAACCTCCTGATGTACAGTAGCTGGTGAACCATGAGGTGCGGGATTATGACTCATGACCTTCATACTGGTTAAGGAAGTGGAACAGCCAATGGCTAAGTACCTGACAAGCCTCCTGTTGTACAGTAGCTGGTGAACCATGAGGTGTGGGATTATGACTCATGACCTCCATACTGGTTAAGGAAGTGGAACGGCCAATAGCTGAGTACCTGACAAACCTCCTGTTGTACAGTAGCTGGTGAACCATGAGGTGTGGGATTATGACTCATGACCTTCATACTGGTTAAGGAAGTGGAACAGCCAATGGCTGAGTACCTCAGAAACCTCCTGATGTACAGTAGCTGTTGAACCATGAGGTGTGGGATTATGACTCATGACCTCCATACTGGTTAAGGGAGTGGAACAGCCAATGGCTGAGTACCTGACAAACCTCCTGATGTACAGTAGCTGGTGAACCATGAGGTGTGGGATTATGACTCATGACCTTCATACTGGTTAAGGAAGTGGAACAGCCAATGGCTGAGTACCTGACAAGCCTCCTGATGTACAGTAGCTGGTGAACCATGAGGTGTGGGATTATGACTCATGACCTTTATACTGGTTAAGGAAGTGGAACGGCCAATGGCTGAGTACCTGACAAACCTCCTGTTGTACAGTAGCTGGTGAACCATCAGGTGTGGGATTATGACTCATGACCTTTATACTGGTTAAGGAAGTGGAACGGCCAAATGGCTGAGTACCTGACAAACCTCCTGATGTACAGTAGCTGGTGAACCATGAGGTGTGGGATTATGACTCATGACCTTCATACTGGTTAAGGAAGTGGGACAGCCAAATGGCTGAATACCTGACAAACCTCCTGATGTACAGTAGCTGGTGAACCATGAGGTGCGGGATTATGACTCATGACCTTCATACTGGTTAAGGAAGTGAAACAGCCAATGGCTGAGTACCTGACAAGCCTCCTGTTGTACAGAAGCTGGTGAACCATGAGGTGCGGGATTATGACTCATGACCTCCATACTGGTTAAGGAAGTGGAACAGCCAATGACTGAGTACCTGACAAACCTCCTGTTGTACAGTAGCTGTTGAAGCATGAGGTGTGGGATTATGACTCATGACCTTACTGGTTAAGGAAATGGAACAGCCAATGGCTGAGTACCTGACAAACCTCCTGATGTACAGTAGCTGGTGAACCATGAGGTGTGGGATTATGACTCATGACCTCCATACTGGTTAAGGAAGTGGAACGGCCAATGGCTGAGTACCTGGCAAACCTCCTGATGTACAGTAGCTGTTGAACCATCAGGTGTGGGATTATGACTCATGACCTTTATACTGGTTAAGGAAGTGGGACAGCTAAATGGCTGAGTACCTGACAAACCTCCTAATGTACAGTAGCTGGTGAACCATGAGGTGTGGGATTATGACTCATGACCTTTATACTGGTTAAGGAAGTGGAACGGCTAAATGGCTGAGTACCTGACAAACCTCCTGATGTACAGTAGCTGGTGAACCATGAGATGTGGGATTATGACTCATGACCTTCATACTGGTTAAGGAAATGGAACAGCCAATGGCTGAGTACCTCAGAAACCTCCTGATGTACAGTAGCTGGTGAACCATCAGGTGTGGGATTAGGACTCATGACCTTCATACTGGTTAAGGAAGTGGAACAGGCAATGGCTGAGTACGTGACAAACCTCCTGATGTACAGTAGCTGGTGAACCATGAGGTGCGGGATTATGACTCATGACCTCCATACTGGTTAAGGAAGTGGAACAGCCAATGGCTGAGTACCTGACAAGCCTCCTGTTATACAGTAGCTGGTGAACCATGAGGTGTGGGATTATGACTCATGACCTTCATACTGGTTAAGGAAGTGGAACGGCCAATGGCTGAATACCTGACAAGCCTCCTGATGTACAGTAGCTGGTGAACCATGAGGTGTGGGATTATGACTCATGGCCTTTATAATGGTTAAGGAAGTGGAACAGCCAATGGCTGAGTACCTGACAAACCTCCTGATGTACAGTAGCTGGTGAACCATGAGGTGTGGGATTATGACTCATGACCTCCATACTGGTTAAGGAAGTGGAACGGCCAAATGGCTGAGTACCTGACAAACCTCCTGATGTACAGTAGCTGGTGAACCATCAGGTGCGGGATTATGACTCATGACCTTCATACTGGTTAAGGAAGTGAAACAGCCAATGGCTGAGTACCTGACAAGCCTCCTGTTATACAGTAGCTGGTGAACCATCAGGTGTGGGATTATGACTCATGACCTCCATACTGGTTAAGGAAGTGGAACGGCCAAATGGCTGAGTACCTGACAAACCTCCTGATGTACAGTAGCTGGTGAACCATCAGGTGCGGGATTATGACTCATGACCTTCATACTGGTTAAGGAAGTGGAACAGCCAATGGCTGAGTACCTGACAAGCCTCCTGTTATACAGTAGCTGGTGAACCATGAGGTGTGGGATTATGACTCATGACCTCCATACTGGTTAAGGAAGTGGAACAGCCGAATGGCTGAGTACCTGACAAACCTCCTGATGTACAGTAGCTGGTGAACCATCAGGTGCGGGATTATGACTCATGACCTTCATACTGGTTAAGGAAGTGGAACAGCCAATGGCTGAGTACCTGACAAACCTCCTGATGTACAGTAGCTGGTGAACCATCAGGTGCGGGATTATGACTCATGACCTTCATACTGGTTAAGGAAGTGGAACAGCCAATGGCTGAGTACCTGACAAACCTCCTGTTGTACAGTAGCTGGTGAACCATCAGGTGTGGGATTATGACTCATGACCTTCATACTGGTTAAGGAAGTGGAACAGCCAATGGCTGAGTACCTGACAAACCTCCTGATGTACAGTAGCTGGTGAACCATCAGGTGTGGGATTATGACTCATGACCTTCATACTGGTTAAGGAAGTGGAACAGCCAATGGCTGAGTACCTGACAAACCTCCTGATGTACAGTAGCTGTTGAACCATGAGGTGTGGGATTATGACTCATGACCTCCATACTGGTTAAGGAAGTGGAACGGCCAATGGCTGAGTACCTGACAAACCTCCTGATGTACAGTAGCTGGTGAACCATGAGGTGTGGGATTAGGACTCATGACCTTCATACTGGTTAAGGAAGTGGAACGGCCAATGGCTGAGTACCTGACAAACCTCCTGTTGTACAGTAGCTGTTGAACCATGAGGTGCGGGATTATGACTCATGACCTTACTGGTTAAGGAAGTGGAACAGCCAAATAGCTGAGTACCTCAGAAACCTCCTGATGTACAGTAGCTGGTGAACCATGAGGTGTGGGATTATAACTCATTACCTTTATAATGGTTAAGGAAGTGGAACAGCCAAATGGCTGAGTACCTCAGAAACCTCCTGATGTACAGTAGCTGGTGAACCATGAGGTTTGGGATTATAAATCATGACCTTTATAATGGTTAAGGAAGTGGAACAGCCAATTACCTGAGTACCTGACAAACCTCCTAATGTACAGTAGGTGGTGAACCATGAGGTGCGGGATTATGACTCATGACCTACATACTGGTTAAGGAAGTGGAACAGCCAAATGGCTGAGTACCTGACAAACCTCCTGATGTACAGTAGCTGGTGAACCATGAGGTGCGGGATTATGACTCATGACCTTCATACTGGTTAAGGAAGTGGAACAGCCAATGGCTGAGTACCTGACAAACCTCCTGATGTACAGTAGCTGGTGAACCATGAGGTGCGGGATTATGACTCATGACCTTCATACTGGTTAAGGAAGTGGAACAGCCAAATGGCTGAGTACCTGACAAACCTCCTGATGTACAGTAGCTGGTGAACCATCAGGTGTGGGATTATGACTCATGACCTTTATACTGGTTAAGGAAGTGGAACAGCCAATGGCTGAGTACCTGACAAACCTCCTGATGTACAGTAGCTGGTGAACCATGAGGTGTGGGATTATGACTCATGACCTTCATACTGGTTAAGGAAGTGGAACAGCCAAATAGCTGAGTACCTGACAAACCTCCTGATGTACAGTAGCTGGTGAACCATGAGGTGTGAGATTATGACTGACCACCTCACTGGATAAGGAGGACAATATTGAAGAGTGTCAAGAAAAACAGTACCCAGAATGTGAGTCAGATTAATGCATATTAACCATATAATACACATTCTTTTATTTACAAACTGTTCATTCTGTACAGTCTATGATACAGTGTAGTGATAGCTGTAAACCAAGGTGAACTTCTCAACCTTGGATCTATGAAGTGGTTAACTGTACACCTAGAAAAGGATAACATAGGTCTGTTTGGAAATAAAGGTTATCTCCTTTACAGCTGGAACTTTCGGCAGTTTTAAAACTAGCCCCCAAGGCTCCGTTTCAAACAGATATTGTAAGCTTAAGATGATCGTAACTACCATGACAACACATATTAAAGACATTTTGCCATGGAAGTAATGATCAACTAGGCCTACGAGTGCACTTTGTGCAACAGGACCCATTGGGTGTTACGGGAAAAAGTTTTGGAAAGAGTTCCAAACCTAAGGGAGATAACTACAATTTCGGAATAGGCCTATAGTCCGGGAACAAGATCCGCACTAGTCCGAGTATGGCACTTGAAAAAGTTCTTGCTACCTATGTACAAGTACTATGTACAAACATTAACAACTTGTTTTAGTTAACATTAAACAAAAGTAAACCCAAACATCAAGGTTTTTTTTCTTAGCGACACCAATTAGTCAAAACACTCATGACATCTGTGAAAAGTATGAGTTTCTGAACATTTTGTGAACACAAAACAGGACGTTTCTTCTAAAAAAAAAAAACATCTTCAAAACAGACTGCATCCAAATGACAACCATACAAGAGAAATGACAACCAAACAATGGTTTCATGCATATACAATGGTACCAACACTTTGTGATCTCTTTTTTTTTTTCTCCATCTACCTAATAAATCTACTCTAAGTTATCCTACCTGACAACTACAAAAATTACACAAGACAACGACCCATTGCAACAAAGCTTTGAAACTATTTCTTATACATTTTATTATACATCATTCCAACCGTGCTGGAACTGTAGACAAGACAAAATCACTAACAAAGTGACAGCAAGGTTTGCAAAACCACAACAACCAAAATGGCCTGAACTGGTCAACATCTTATTGTCACTTTTGTTTTCTACTCTTTTCTTGGTAACATAATAAATGTGAACATCAATGATGGAGAATGTAGCCACAAATTTCGAACTTTTTTATCGAACCAGACTCTGTGAGCGGAACTCGTGACGGCAGAAAAATCTCTGCGACTCAGGGCCCCGTTGTTCAAAACTGGTTTAAGACTTAATACCAGATTTAAGTTTAAGCAGAGTCTTCAATTTTGTACTTAGCCTGAAAAAGTTGTGCAAGATTAAACTCAATATGTACTGAAAATGCTTATGTTATACTTTGACTTTGGAGAACTGCATTTGCTGCGGAGTTTGGCTAAAAATTTAAATGCAAAATATGACTTAACACCAGTATTTATAGCTAATACGCTTTCGAACAACTGGGTCCTGAACATGTGATCTTCCCACGAAACCACCAAATACAAGTATGCTCTTGGTTGGCTAAATACAAGACATATTATCACTGCTTGTGACACTGTCAGAAAATAGGAAGCAAAGTGAAGAACAGGAATATTGCTTGAAACCCGGAGTTATGGGACCACCAATGTGTTCACAAAGATGTATATGGAACGCCGCAGATGCCAGCAATGACACCAACTAGCCACTAATAGGTAACCCAGGGACCATTAAATTTGATGACAACAGTGATGGTAGATGTCTAATAACATGTTATCGTAAATCGAGGAGCCGCAAGGCCTGGCGATACAGGTCAGAGGTATAAATGTTTGGTCATCTACTCATTTTTAATAGCTCAAAATATTTATCCATTTATTTATTTGAGTTATGTTTTACACTGTACTCAAGAATATTTTTATGTGACACTGGCCAGCAATATGATGAGAGAAAATAGCTAAAAAAAAAAATGACGTCATGTAGAGGAGCCAACGCCATCCCAGAGGTGATTTTGAATCATGCAAATAATCACAATTTCACCCCCATAAATAATTATTTGTTGTACTCCATGTTGTTTTAAAATGTGTCAATTGAATCTTACGCTCTTCAAAACCTTAAATCACATAAGGGATCATCACTGATTGTCAAGGTCATCTGCCCTTAAATGTCAACCATTTTGACCCCTGCCACACATTAAAGCCACAGCTGATGTCGTTCAGACTTGAGGATTTGTCCGGCTTGTTTATCATTTGCTTTCACACGAATGACCATGATAAGATGCATGGGCAGCGTCTGTCCTTTCATACAATGTACAATGTAAGCGTAATTCTCATGCATTAAAAATGATTTGAGGAACAGGACATGAGAGGTGATCATCCCAGGGTGAAGAAAATATATGCCAAAGTCAAAGAGAAGAGCGACACAAATGTTTGAGATTTAACAGTAGAGTCAAGAGAAAAGTGTGTAGTCACAAGCAAAGGTTTGAAAAGCAACAGCAGGAAATTTAGAGCTGTCTTAATATTTATCCGTTAAACAGAATAACAAAATACCCCACAACCATAGAGGTAAGATCGTTAAGTAACAAACGAGTTAAAATCTTCATCAAGACAGAAGAAAAAAACATTTCACATAAAAAGAAACACTTGAGAACAGGAAAGAAGAACATGTGATCACAAGTGAATAATAATGTGCTAAAAATTCAGATTAATGGAACACCTGTGAGGAAACGTGTTCTTTGCAACATTTCAACTTCTTCAACTTCAACCTTTAATGTTTTTAACTATAACCTTACAGGACCTATGGGTAGCTCCCTGTGGTTTAACCTTACACTGTATTATAACCAGAGAATACAAAATGTTGACATGTGGCATTACCTACATTTATTTCTGTAACTGAAAAAAATAGGTGATAATACTCAACATATGGCATTGTTGGAACAGACTGTAAAACATGTACAGATGCAACGGGCATATAAAATGCTTATCGTGAAAAAATGTATATTCCTTTAATATTTACAACAAGAAAAAAAAAGAGGGCCCATTCAAATTCTCGGCAAAACACTTGCACGTTAAAAAAAAAAACAAACATCACTAGTTCTTCGTTTAGACCATAATTTTATACATGTACTTCAACGATTCCACAAGTACAAATAAAATACCATACATGCAAGTTTATGCATATGTATTTAGTTATTTTTGTTAAAAAAAAAACCAAAAAAAAACAAAAAAAAAAAAACAAAACAAAAAAACATTACAACAATGTACTTATTAATATCACAAGAAAGGGTTAGAACTCGGAAACCCACTGTCCATTCCAGGAACGCCACCTCAGCACTTTAGGCCTTTCTTTCGGTAAGTCTTTACAACTCGTAATGATCATAAAATAGCACTGTGACTTGACTGCATCAATTGCAGTACCCCTGACCCACTCCGCCTCAGCCATGCCTCGCTCTTTGCCCATCCATCTTCACCAATCAGCATTCTGAAGATTCTGGATGGCAAATGGTGCAGACTGGAGATACAATGCTAATGTATGCACATAATATTAACATCTGTGGGCTGAAGTCATTGTTTGAAAGGACTGCGCAAAAGGACATAGAGCGTAGCGTCATTACTTGAGATCATAACGCAACGAACATATCATCACTGAAGACTGTCAGGTCTTGCACAGCACAACTGTAACAATGAAGTGGGTGTCGCTGGAATAAAACTAGCGAGGCTATAACAATGTTTTGTGTTCATTGCCTTGCTGTTTCATCGTCGTAAGTCCACTTGTGATGTGCCTCAATTGTTCATTCTCAGCCAACCATCCCATGTCATCGAGTACCTGCAGGACATCGTCACAAACAACACTACAAGCTTTACACTGCCATAAAACCATAACAGCTCGTTAGCCCTTAAAACTGAGTCATACTGAGCAGATGAACTAAAAAATTTCCAATCGACATCAAGAACACTTCATGAAAGATTGCACATAGCTGATGGTTTCTGTTTACATCTCTACGTAGTAGCCCTCATCCCGCTATCAATTGCTGACTGTAATGTAGTCTTGTCATCTCCCGTATAAAGAGTATCTCCAGATATATACATATCAAAGTCCTGGCTTATTCTACTAGTACGGCTCATGAACTTGAATTCTTATCAAGCCTGTTGAAATCACATTCCTTTAGTTGCATTCTTATGGCATAAAGATGTCAATAAGCATGTCCTTGCAAGCTTTAACTGTTACATAATCACATAACAATTTTTGAACCATTTTTGCCAAAAAGAAAAAAAAACAAAACACACACAAAAAAAACAATCGTTACTCAAGCTCATATGGGTGAACAGGAATATCGCATTCTTAACAAAATTCTTTAATTTGCAAAATTCTTAGCAAATTAAAAAAAAAAAATCAACAGTAACAAAAAAAGGCAAATTACAGATTGTCACATTTTCCTGGTAATGCAATTTGTAGAATGCTACACTAAATGCTAACACTTTTGTATACAAGGGATCTATCTGGTGGTCAGTAGCCTCTTCAGTGTCAAGGTCCTACTCTTGACACAGCACTGTACCACATGCAGAATTCCCGACTACAGTAAATACAATCTGTTGTCTTCTTCACTAACGCTGCTACTACAACAACACCACCACATACAGACCATCAGGGGAGACAACCTGATCAGCCAACACTCTTTGGCGCCAGGGAAAACTGGGACTCACTGTCCCCCTTTTAACCCAATCTTCATACAGAAACTGGCAAAGTCGCTGATCTTGCTCACACTCTGAGGAGCAGAATATCTCTGACAGCCCAGTTAAAGAGCTTGTAATGGTAGACATTCAATCTCGATTTGTACAGAACCAGCTAGGCTACAGGAAAGGGCAATTCACCATACAGTCAGCTTGTCTTTCTTATTCCTTGTTCACGTTCCTCACTTTGCCTTTCCCTGGGGGTCAGATTCACTAAAGACAGGCTATACGTGGTGCCTGGATTAATTCTTCTTCTGCACATCCACACCTGTGAACACACCAACACACAAATCATCATCACCTTACACATACTGGACTATAAATACTTCTGTTCTTTCTTCTTTAAATCAAAGAGCATTTCCCTAATTAAATGAGCCAGTGAGTTTTCTGTTCACAAGAAATATCAACCTTGAGAAAGGGGCTTATTCATTAGACAAAAGCCTTGCCCAGTTCTCAAAACAAGTACATGTACTACTGTCTAATGATACAGGCCAAACAGGAGATCTGTCAAGCGAATTGAAGAAGACACAGCCACTCATCAGCAACCCTTATCGCCCTTATCGCTTGGGTAAATGATCTGACTCTAATAACATCAACATTCCCTGCTCCAATTGTTCACAGGGTCAAAAGAAGTGAACATTATATATGCAAAGTATATGAACAGATCCGGCTGTTTTTCAAATTTATATGAAATGAACTTGGAAATTTTATTTTATCAAAATAAGACAATATTTAGAGAAATTATTGCACAGAGACCAAAACAGTCTAACATTAATATCCGTCGTTTTTTGAGAAAGTGTGCGAAAAAATGTCAATAGTAAGACACAAGTCAGCTCCAGGCTCCTGGGGCTTAAACTGGAGCAATTTCAGCCACACTTTGCGGGCAAGGGTTGCTTCCCTTGATCCGCTGTGATCAAGATGAGTGCTGCACTGAGGAGGAAGAGATCACACTTGCCGGTAAGGGTTGCTTCCCTTGATCAGCTGTGATCATGAAGAGTACAGAACTGAGTAAGTAGGCCATAATTGGCAGACAGGTTTCTTCCCTTGATCGAGTCTGTCCAGCTGCTGATTCCACGAAGCCAATTCTGACTTACATCAAAGTTCAAAACCTCTTCACAATGCTTAGTTGAAATTTGGGCAGATTTGTCTCCAGATAACATTTGATGAGGTGGAGAAGATTTCAGTATATTAAGGCAAATAATAAGCTTTACAATCATATTTCAAATTTTGACTTTGGCCATGAAAAGGGTTTGCAGAATTGGCCCCAGGAAGCCTTTACACACATGAAAACCTACCCATAGGTTTAAGTACTAGGTGCGAGAGCAGATCTGACAAAGACACGATGCCCACAACACGACTCTCCTCATCCGTCACCACTAGGCGATGCACCTGAAATACATGGCACGATGTTAACAAGCTGTAAGTAATTTAAGATCTGAGTTTTAAAGCAACATTCTGTCTTGTTATTGATGAAATGATATTAAGTCTCAGTCCTTGAGGAATAGTGCTGCTCTGCTCTCAGTTACTCCAATATTGTTAAATGCACAAACAAGGATGTTGAAGGAAAACTGTAATTGTTATGATTTACTTACTTGTTCATTAGATCGTTTCTTTGTTTTGGCTGTGCTTTTTATTAGGGATCCCGTTCTCCCGAACGGGATCCCTATTGTAATCGTTCTGTTTTTTCTTATTATTATTATTATTATTATTATTATTATTATTTTTTTTTCACCGACTTTGTTCGCATGGAAACTTTTTTACCGTTTAACATACAGATCTGAAATTTTGCACACATATTCTGGCGGTGAATACCTCGGGACAAATTCTCCACTTTTTTGCCATGTCACGTGGTTCGGCCGCCATATTGGATTTTGTGTAAAATCTTTAAAAATCTTCTTCTCCAGAACCACTGAACCGATCGGTTTCAAATTTGACATGCTGCGAGTAAGTTACGAGTTCTTTAAAGTTTGCGAAAATTGTTCACTTCCGTTTAAAATTCTGGAAGTTCGCCATTGGTCGAATTTATGACGTCACAAAAAGTTCTCAAAGTTCAAATGTTCTGAACGTATTCTGGTGTATCTTGAGCTGCTGATTCTGAATCTGGTTGTATTTTTTGCATATCTGTGTAATTTTTTGAGATATTAGCAAAAAACTCAAAAAAGTGACGTAATTTCAATGACCTGTAACTCGAGATCTGTGGGAGCTAGAAATGTGCAACCTGCACGAAATTGTAGCCCAAGACATGCTCTTTCGAGCATTCGTCAACAGATTTGAGCTCCGATCAATAGTTTTTTCGCTAGAAGCGTTTAAATGACAACACCGTTTTTTGTTTAGAAAAAGGTGCTAATCCTATTGCTTTAACATGGAGTTAGATGGGGACAAAACTGGGTTTGTAGTATTTGACCTGATGCTTTCGGCTACACTGTCCGTGATCTCCCGAAACGGTTGTAGGATGACATTGATTCCAGTTTCCATCTAACTCCAGTACTCTATTAGATGGCGTAGAGATCTAACTACAACAGCAAACGACATGGACCTGTAAAAGTTAGCTTTGTTTTGCGCAGACCTTGTGCTCTTTACTATACGTTAAACAATCCAGGGTGATTAACAAATATGGATATGTGAACTGGTCCAAGTGCTGACTTTCTAACGATGGCCGAGCTATCAGTGGAACAGTTAGTCTGTGCATGGCATGTCGTGGATTGAGATGTGAATGTACAAACTTGCTGTTACACTGGTCGTGTTTTTGCCTTATTTCTTACAATTAGCGGGCTAAGTCTGCCAAGGAACGACCGTTTTTCACTGGGCATAGCGTAGCATCATTAAGGTCGCCAATCTATTCGAGGGAATGCAAATGACCGGCCGACTGCCTCAATGGCGAAAGGTGTAAGGTCGCATGGAAACTTTGAAAGCCGTGTATGTGAAACATGTATCCTTCGAACACAGAACATGAAGGGGAAAACTTCATCGATCCGATCCGGGATCCCGGCCTAGGATCTGCTATTCGCAGATCCATTCTAGTTAGGGATCCCGTTCTCCCGAACGGGATCCCTATTGTAATCGTTCTGTTTTTTCTTATTATTATTATTATTATTATTATTATTTTTTTTTCACCGACTTTGTTAGCAAGGAAACTTTTTTACTGTTCAACATAGAGGTCTGAAATTTTGCACACATATTCTGGCGGAGATTTTCCAGGGATAAATTCTCCACTTTTTTTTCATGTCACGTGGTTCGGCCGCCATATTGGATTTTGTGTAAAATCTTTAAAAATCTTCTTCTCCAGAATCACAGAACCGATCGTTTTCAAATTTGACATACAACTAATAGGTCACGAGTTCTTTAAAGTTTGCGAAAATGGTTCACTTCCGGTCAAAATTCTGGAAGCTCGCTATTGGTCGAATTTGTGACGTCACAAAAAATTCTCAAAGTTCTAATGTTCTGAACGTATTCTGATGTATCTTGAGCTGCTGATTCCGAATCTGGTTGTATTTTTTGCATATCTGTGTAACTTTTTGAGATATTAGCAAAAAACTCAAAAAACTTACGTAAGTTCAATGACCTGTAACTCGAGATCTATGGCAGCTAGAAATGCGCAACCTGCACGAAATTGTAGCCCAAGACATGCTCTTTCGATCATTCGTCAACAGATTTGAGCTCCGATCAATAGTTTTTTCGCTAGAAGCGTTTAAATCAGAAAACCGTTTTTTGTTTAGAAAAAGGTTGGAATCCTATTGCTTTAACATGGAGTTAGATGGGGACTGGACTGGGTTTGTAGTATTTGACCTGATGCTTTCGGCTACACTGTCCGTGATCTCCCGAAACGGTTGTAGGATGACATTGACTCCAGTTCCCATCTAACTCCAGTACTCTATTAGATGGCGTAGAGATCTAACTACAACAGCAAACGACGTGGACCTGTAAAAGTTAGCTTTGTTTTGCGCAGACCTCGTCCTCTTTACTACACGTTAAACAGGCGAGGGTAATTGACAGATATGGACATGTGCCGTGGCCCAAGTGCGGGCTTTCTATTGATGGCCGAGCTATCATGTGAGCCGTGAGTCTGTGCATGGCGTGTCGTGGATTGAGATGTGAATGTACAAACTTGCTGTTACACTGGTCGTGTTTTTGCGTTATTTCTTACAAATAGCGGGCTAAGTCTGCCAAGGAACGACCGTTTTTTCACTAGGCATAGCCTAACTTCATTAAGTTCGCCGATCTATTCACGGGAATGCAAATGACCGGCCGACTGCCTCAGTGCCAAACGGTGTAAGGTCGCATGGAAACTTTGAAAGCCGTGTATGTGGAACATGTGTCCTTCGAACACAGAAGATGATGGGGAAAACGTCATCGATCCGATCCGGGATCCCGGCCTAGGATCTGCTATTCGCAGATCCATTCTAGTTTATTTTTTTTTTTGCCAGCTTTGGAGTCTTGTATCAAACAAAAGTTAACGGCAACAATGGAGCGGTTTCTCACCTCAGCTTTGACTATCCTCTCCATCACAGCTGCTAACGAATCTGTTGACTTGCATTTGGCCACACCTTCAAAGCTCTACAACATAACAATTTGTACACATAAAGTGTAAACTCAGACCAATCCACATGCCATAGCTGAAGTGAGGTAATCAACCCCTGTTTGTGTAGTCAATTGTTTCTGAGTCTGCCCATCACATGGCAGCTCCTAAATTATGTCGCTGACTTCCAGTGAAGGGGAAGGTCAAAGTGCAACATCACACTTTTATAACGTGCATTAAATTCCTTCATCATCTATAGGCAATAGCGTAATTTAAAAACAGTTCTGTGATTACTCCATGGAAGCTGAAATATTTAACAAACAAGCATGGGGAAATGACCTACTTTCAGAAGTATTCAAAAATAAAAACAATGGAACTGATCTAAGCAAGGTAGTGAGTGAGTGAGTGCTTGTGGTTTAATGTCGTAATCAACAATTTTTCAGTCATATGACGACGAAGGAATCCTTAGGGTGCACGTACACGTAATGTGCCTTCTTGTTGCAGGATGGATTTCCACCGCTCTTTTATCTTGTGCTGCTTCACTGAGACGACTTACCGAAGGCAAGTAAGTCGCCCTGCCCGAGCCATTATACTGATACGGGTCAACCAGTCGTTGCACTATCCCCTTCATGCTGAACTCCAAGCGAGGAAGTTATAACTTCCCCTTTTAAAGTCTTCGGTGTGATTCGATCAAGGATTGATCTTGGATCTACTGCTCCTGAAGCGGATCTATGCAAGGGACAGACTGCCAAGTGAAATCCTCTTAGGATGTCTCGTGGAGAAGGAACTGGGGCCACATTTATTAAGTGTATGGAGATTTAAAGTTTAAAATTCAAACACCCCTGTAATTATAATGATTTGCTCTACGAAGTTTAAACTTTATTCACTGATTCTTCACTGATTGTTCACAGATTGTTCACTGATTCTTCACTGCACAACAATGCACCAACCACAATTTCAGTTCTTTCCTGCTCTAGGTTTTGCTTTTTAAGCACTTGCAATTTAGAAATTAAGTCTTAAGTTGCTTGATTACTAGAAGTCAGTAGGCCTGTGGCCAATCACAAAAAGCCAGTTTTGACTTCAGTCCAAATCTCAACATATAATCTAACCACTTCTTGACAGATATACTCTGCCAATGAAGAAATGTCTGAGCAGATAGGACATGGAGGAAACATGAAATTCTGAGATGAACATCCCCTTATCAGCCAGTGTCGGAGAGAATCTGCTCTATTGCTTGTTATAGGCCTTATTACTCTCTCATTGTGTGCAGCTTGGCTTAAAATGACAGCATTTCAAATTGTTTATCCTAGGAGATTTATCGTGCCAAATTTGACCTATGCACTTTGGATTTTGGTACTACAACATGCATATCAAAATTTGAATCATAGGTGCCAAACACTGTGCATTATAATGGGTAATATGTAAATTTTGATTTAAGTTAAATTTTGCAGTTTGGATGGCAGCATAATATGAACCTGTTACATACAGTGTTTTAATTTTTTTTATCTGATATGTGTTTTACTCAGTATTCGAGAATATTTCAATTATATAATGGCTATCGGCATTATGGTGGGAGGAAACCAAGCAGAATCTGGGGGAAATCTGCGACCATTGCCGGTTGCTGGCTGCACGAGTCATTGTGCTTCCTTAGTACACTAACCTTTCTGCCACGGTCACACATGGTGGGTAGGAAACATTGTGTAAGTAGATGTACATATAATGCCGTCATTATTCAGAAATACAGAACATAAGAAACTCTAACAACTTACAGTGTTTGGGTTACAACTCCTGTGGGCCAGGGCCTGTTTTATCGTCACATCAAGGTTGTTGTAGCTTTTTTCTGCTGCCAGATTCTACAACACAGGATTACCCAAGAATAAATACAACGATGCAACTAAGGTCACAGAAATATTGCAAATGCCCCATATGGCACACTGAGGAAGCTACTGTTTGTTATAAAGACAAGAATCTGACTGAAACCACATTCCTGAAAATCATCATGATAAATTATTTATCTAAGCAGGGTTTTATGACATAATAAACAAGACTTGAGAGAAATTAGAGCTGTTCTATACTTACAATGACATCAAATTTCGCGTAGATATCCACCACTTTGTTCTGACTGTCCACAACAGGCAATGCAGACACCCGATGATCAACAAACAGATTCAGTGCCTTGATGATGGGCGTGTCGGGTGTCGTCTGAAAACAGAAAAACACCAGACATTATCAATCGATTTTACTTTACATTTCAGGCAGACTCACAGAGTACATCTACTTACAACACTTATATGATCTATTACTTCAAGTTATATCATTCTAAATGATGGCTTCACTTCTGTATGTTTGATTAGAGTTTCACATCATACTCAAGAGTCTCCCACTACCCTTTCTCCTGATGGTTGTGACAGTTGCCAGGACACACTACTGGTTGTGACAGTTGCCAGGATACACTACTGGTTGTCACAGTTGCCATGACAGCACTACTGGTTGTGACAGTTGCCAAGACACACTGCTGGTTGTGACAGTTGCCAGGACACACTGCTGGTTGTGACAGTTGCCAAGACACACTGCTGGTTGTGACAGTTGCCAGGACACACTACTGGTTGTGACAGTTGCCAGGACACACTGCTGGTTGTGACAGTTGCCAGGACACACTGCTGGTTGTGACAGTTGCCAGGACACACTGCTGGTTGTGACAGTTGCCAGGACACACTGCTGGTTGTGACAGTTGCCAGGGCACACTACTGGTTGTGACAGTTGCCAGGATACACTACTGGTTGTGACAGTTGCCAGGATACACTACTGGTTGTGACAGTTGCCATGACAGCACTACTGGTTGTGACAGTTGCCAGGACACACTACTGGTTGTTTTGTTGTTGCTTTTTGTATATATGAATGTATTTGGGTTTACCTTTCGAACTACACGCTGCTATATCATATTTTATATATGATGATGTATTTATTGATACTGCTCTGAAGCATATGCTTCATAAATACATTTGTACTGTTTTCTCTGTGAAAGACAGCTTCATTGTAAATTGACCGGGCTACCTCTCATAAATAAAGACATTATTCCTATTATTTCCCTTATAAGAAAACGGCCAGCATTACTGTGGCGAGAACAAACGTCTGCAGGTTGCTGACAGACCTTCCCTCGTACAACTGGAGAGGAAGCCAGCCTGTTTGACTTCCACTCGCAGCAATCGCAAAAGCTCCTGGGTCATTGTGTTGCCCCAGCACGTTAACCACTAGGCCACTGAAGCCTCTTGCTTCACTTCTGTAATACTGTGGTAACTTGCACATAAGAATTCTTGACCATTCCTGTGCTTACTTATCGTGTTTAACTATAAAAGCCGAGACACACACACAAACATGGGCGCTGAAGACAACAGATGCACTAATGAATTTAAGCTCAAGTTCTCAGCCTCGAGGAAATTACCAAATGCCGTAAGCACATAGTAATATATTATTTCACGAATAGCTAACTGATATAAAGTCAGGATTAAAAGAAACCTGTATTAGTAGCGTATATCTTTGACCTGTTGAGGACAGCAACACTCGCAATGAATATCTCCTAGGTTAGTGAATGGAAGGGAAGGAATGCAACAGATCTCGGGTCTAAGGATGGACTTTCCGATTCCGGACCTGGTAAAGCTGTATGCCGTTTGTTACACACAATCAGTGCAAATCAGAAGGTCAAATGCCATCTGTTCACACACCCCCCCACCCTACACATTCATCACACTCACCGTCACAATGTTATCATATGTTCCTATGCCAAGCTCCTTCAAGGTCTGCTTCATGAAACTGGGGCTGGGCAGTTCTTTAATCTGAAGAAAAATGGGAGAAATTAATGTTTTCAGTGAGTAAACATTTTTCCATGTGTTGGTTTCGCATTTTGTGCAACTACATCAGACACTCTGCATCACTAATTGTCACAAATTATTACAAGCAGAGTTTGTCACATTTTGCTACATGTGACACAATATGACACACACAGTTTCATTTCTTTTGTCACATGCTGAGGTCGGATACATTGGACTCAACTTCACAATTTACATTATTCCTCAACCATTTTGCATATGAAACAGTAACTTTAAGTGCAATTTATGCACATTTTTACTCTGATTTCGGAGACAAAACATTGGTTCGATTGGCCAGTGTCAGGGCTTCGCAAAAAATATATTTTTATCAGGCAATAAAGAAGAATGCCTTCAGAATATGCCTTGCAAACATGAAAAAAGGTTAAAGAATCACAGTAGTGACTTTGTTTAAATCCAGGTGAGACATGGGCAAAAATTCCTGTGTAATTACTGTAATGAAAACACCAAAAGGTTTATGGACAGACAACCTTATACCATAATGAGAGAGTAATTTGACAGAATGACTATACTGTAAGGCCACATCTCCAATATTCAGCCACATCCTGGCGATAAAGTGAATTTGTCATCAGTAGCTAGTACTTACATAGAGATAGAGGAAGCGCAGGATCCTCTTATGCGTCAAGACGTAGATGGCGTTACCGGTGATGCGATCCACCACAGGCAGCCTGTGGACATGGTTTTGTATCAACTTCCTAATGGCCTCAAACAGACTGGCATCGGGGTCTATACACACAAATGGCCGGTGTTTGTCCTTCAGCACCTCTGTAAAAACAGCCACTCAAATTAGTCTTGTACCCCTCAGAACGATTGCAAGCCCCCCACCCCCCCCCCCCACCCCCCCCACCCACCCCCAGGTAATATGGTGTAGTGTCAAGTTTTTGAAATTACAACATGATGACGTCCCTTAGTGCCGCAACATTATAGAATATGGGGGCAAATCAGAGCATTTTAATGTTTAACAATTTTAACAATACTGAAAATTATCCACAAGAGTGGACTTAATATACCTGGCTTACCTTGCAATTCCATCAATATTAATATTTCAGGAAATAGTCATTGATTATGGATATTATTAAAATATCAGCATGTACTAAATTGCATCAACTTCTGCCGCGCAACGTGATAACGCACAAGATATGTTATCTTAATGTTGTAATATCTTTACTTGAAAGCCATGAATTGAAGGTTGAGTAATAGCTTTACCTGAGTGAAGTTATTATGTTATACAGAAATGTTATACATCATTTACAATTAAGATAGCAGACAATCCAGTCAGAACCATGGGTATCATGTCCGTACACATTAGTATAGCTATCAAAATGCACCTACCCCGCCAGGTTTGAATCTTGTGTTCTTCCAGCTCGTCCATTTTTACCTGTGTGAAAAATAGATATGTTATTAAATTTTGACCAGCAACAAAATAACTGACGGAGATCTACCTGGAAACATTTTGGTCCCGATGACATATTAACACCTTAATGAATCAAATACATTTGAAAGTGTCAATTATTGCAACAAACTATTATCTATCAAGGATGCTTCAAATGACCTGGTAGAAAAAATAAACGTACAACTAAACTGGGAAAACAGCAGTGTGGGGAATGAAGTCCAGCACAGTTTTATATGTGGAGTTGTCACTTATGATAAAGATCAGGGGAGATAGTCCCAGTCAGCCAGTGCTTACTTACCATTGGAGACTTGTAGTACTTCTGTAGGATATTGATAAAATCTGTGATCGTCAGCATACCTGAAACAAAAGAGCAGCCTCGTCACATTGGAGAGCGATCTCAGACACAGTAGAGAGCAACCTCATTAAAGTCTGATCTGATGTCCAACACCGACGAACATTTCGGGCTTAGCTAAAGGTGCCAGCACTGAAATAATATTTTTGCCAAGGCAACACAAATCTCGGATAGAAAGCTAGTTAAGAAACAGTTGAGGACATCAAACCAAAAAGTGAAACGCTGTTACTACTTACCCTCATAATTCTGTTTTGCACTATCCCAGAGAGGTGCCGCTCTTACACCATTGTAAACGAGGGCAAAAAAGGCTTTCTTAACCTGTGGAGGCAAAGACAGAAATAAAGTGTGATTCTTGCAAATTATTCTGAGATACAGGAAAACCTTTAACATTCAGCAGCTTTCTGATGTTTCCATACTGATATATCACAATTACATACACATAAATCAAGTCAATTTATCAAATGTAATAAAAATATTCAACTACGTCAAAATAACAATGACTTATTTCATTCCTGACAATTGGCATGGAAGAAAAAAGAAAAGAAAACGAAGCAAAATGCTATAGTCACGTTAACCATATTCCATCATAATACAAACAAACACTGTACCACTTGGTCATTGTGTAGTTGAGCAGATCTACATGTAATGTTGCAATGTCTAATGTTCACTTATTTGATTGGTGTTTTATGCCATACTTTACACTATTTCGACGATGACAGCCAGCATTATGGTGGGAGGACAATGAACAGAACCCGGTGAGAGCCCACGGCCATCCACAGACTGCTGACAGACCTTCCCACTTACGGCCAGAGAGGAAGCCAGCACAAATCCTAATAATTATCTATGTGATTGGTGTTTTACACTATACTCAAGAATATTTCACTTATATGGTGGCAGCCAGTATAATAGCAGGATGAAAACGGGAAGAGCCCGAGGGAAACGCACAACCTTCTGCAGGTTGCTGGCAAACCCAAATGCTTGTCTAAACTTCTCAGTAGTCTAACTTGGTAGACAAGCAAATTCAGATAAATCTAATCCCACAATATATGTACAAATACAGATATCTGTGTGAATCAAGTTGGTTTCTGAACTTTGTTTGACGAGCCAGAACATAAAGCTGAACACAAGGTTTACCAAAAGTTGACAATATTTGAAACAGTTATTGCAGGGAAACTACAAACCAATGAAAGACACTGCTGAAAAATGATGCATGGCTCAGCCACACCACTATTTCTATTGCAGGGAATCTAAGTCCTGAGAAATGGACAGAGTGACGGGCATCCAAATAACAACATGTATATATTTTTCGTCTTTCGTAAAAAGCACAGGAAAGAAAAAAACAAAAAGAGATATACTTACGTTTAACTGGGTATCAAATATAACAAGCTTAGCACTAGTGGGAATGAGGTCATAGCACTTGTGAGCTTTCATAAATTTTGCGAAAACTTGATCCTGATTTTCATCTGAAATGAAAGAAATATAAAGGGTATTTACAAAACTGCAGAAATTTCAGCGCTGCCTTAAATTCATTTTCCTTAGCTTCACTGACTGCAAGGAGAATTTTACTGCTAATCTGACCAGCAGACAGGTCAAGGTGTAAAGGAAATTGATCCCACCTCCAGTCATAAACAACATGACGACTCGGTACTTACAGGGTAACAAAGCCCAAACTAATGAGGACAAAAAGCCAGGTTGAGGTTAATTTGAACACTGGACGTCTCACTGGAGAAATACTAGTTGTCAGTCCAGATCATTTGTTCACTGAGATCATCTTCTGCTACCTGTATAGTCTGACGATCAGTCTGTAGTTTTCAGTCAGTCAAATCAATGTGCAGCCTGACAAGCCTAAATCGTGTGCAACTGTCTTGTCAAACAAAACATGATGGAAATGGAAATTTTGCGAGAAAAAACAGTATGCCTTTGAGTTCAAAGTTCAATTCAATTTCTGTGATGTGACTACTAAACAGAGCAGTGGTCTTGAGATTACTGGCGAGAAAACATGGCTTATTTGCACATGACTGCTTGTGTGCTGTGGAGCTTGTCAGCTCATAGACTCTGAGAGGGTCCTAGTACTGATGCCGAAACTTACCCAAGTCTTCTATTTCCATAGACTGGTCTTTATCAGACTCGGAATGTACCTGCAAAAGCAAACAGAAAGAACAGGTTTCAGCAGGCGAACTGCATGCTTCAGTCCTTTACCTTTACATTTTACTTTTCTATAACTAGGTTTTATACTGAACAAAAATATACTCCCGTTTCAGTTTACAGTGTTCAAGAGGCTGGGTAAATGTAGGAGAATGACTTTAACAGCCATCATTAGTGTTTCACATTTTACTTCACGTATTAATCCCACGTTTAACATTGACAAAATTTGTTCCCGGGTGTTAGCTTCTTGATGGGTGATGGGTCAGAGTGTCCAACGAGCTACACCAGAAGACAATGGCATGAAAATCTGAAAGTCTCATTTCTCATAAGTTGACAATGTCTCTAAGTCAGAGACACGGTGGCATAATTTGCACAGTAATAAAACACTGATTTACAAAGTTTTCTGAATGTGGGTAAATCTACCTATACGTGATTACATGTACTTCATTGTTAGTTATTTTTTAAATGAGCATGGAAAAACCAGAACTATGTTAACATGCGTAAGATTTCATAATGTGCCCCATGAAGATTAATTTATTCATATATTTATTTGATAGTTGTTTAACGCCATTCATTAATGTCACACATATGATTACAGTCAGTATTATGGGTGGAGGAAACTGGAGTGCCTGGAGAAAACCACCAATCTTGGAGAAGTTAGTACAAAAAAAAACTTTTCCACATGTGAGGTACAAATATGTTCACTATACTTGTGGAAGACAAACAGTTTTCAACTAACTTTAGCATGTGTAATGGAATCACAAGTGAACTTAACCACTTACAGTAACCAAGGCCTCAGAAGCATTGACAATGGGGGAATCTACAAATTCCCTGCCCAAAGTTGGTTTTGAACCCACATCTTGAGTATCTTAACTACTAAACAGTGAACATCACGCTTACCCTATGAAGATCAGACTTGTAGATGATGGCGTGTAAATGATCGTTGGCAAAAAACCCCCGTGGTGACCCTGGCTTGCTGGGGTCATGTGGGGACAGCCTCAAGGATTGCACTGAAATGATACAAGGACAGGTAACGCATCAGCAATGTGGACAGGTAATGCACCAGCAATGTGGACAGGTAACGCATCAGCAATGTGGACAGGTAATGCATCAGCAACCTGCACAGGCCGGCAAAGAGAAGCTGAAATGAACAGATCCTCAAATCTATTGGTGAAATTTCTCTGCTCGACATAACTAGTATGTACTAAAAACTAAATGATTTTCATTCCATCCTGTTTTACACACACCTCTACCTGTATATTTAGACAGCCGCTGGATGGTAGGCATCTAGTTGGTTCAGTCAGTTTGATTTATTTATTTGATTGGTGTTTCAGGTCGTACTAAAACAAATCTGACGACAGCTACTAAGGAAAAAAAAAAGGCGTTCAAAGAAAAATAAGTTTGGGCTGGTTGTCTGCTGTTGTTCTTCTTTGGGAAATTTTGCAGTGATGCACGACTCATTTAGAATAACTATCAAAAAGATTTTTTTTCTTCAATAGGACAGAAATCTGCAGTAAAGAGGGAATAGCTTAATGAACGCTGATGTGGTCATTATTATTATTTCAATTTGGAATTTATCTATCAACTTATTATTATTCTTACTCAAATGTTTCTTTGCATATATATTTTACGAATCATTGGTGCAACATCTCACTACCTCAGGCACATACAATATAGTTCAAAGTTTGAAAGCAATAGGTCAGGGTTGCTTCCCCTTTCGTATACCTTTCTATGAAGGGAGTATTGGCTGCCTGATCACAAGTATGCACATGAGAGATGGGTCATGCTCACTGTGATCTCAAGACGCTCCCTCAATAAGTAATGCTTTATAGATAATTTTATGGCATAAGAAAACATAACGTGCACATTGTGTGTTGTGATTCTAGGTCAGGAATTCTCTTGATACATAATGTATGTATGTATGTATACTTGGGGGTTTACATCGTATTTATTACGTTTTCAGTCAAATAACGATGACGAGTCATTAGGTATGTGCACGTGTGTGTGTGTGTGTGTGTGTGTTTGTATATATATATATACTTTGTCTTCTTTAGGTATCTCTTGAAATGTAATGTTCACCTACAAGCACAAACTTGATTTAGACCTCGATTCTATTTCAGCATGAAATTAACCACTGTAAACACTTGTCATATCGTAAAGTTTTTTACTTTATCTATGGCCTTCACCTTTGGCCTTCTTATCCAGTACTGGTAGCCACCTGTATGTACACATGTCATCATGTAAATGTAGATACACATATGTAATAGATAAGGTATTGTAAACTTCAGCACACGTGTTTACGTTAAAATGGTACTTCCCAGGGCACAATGTGGATAAAATATCCGTTAGTATCTAGACAAGTATTTGATATGTGAATGACAGTAACTTCCTCTGGCCCTGAAAGTTCAAATTCCTCACCGTTACTGATCTCTTCAAACTTATGTATGTATGTCCCTTATATATCTTGATCATGCATACAAATGGTTTGCCTACATGTTTGTCTATTTGTGTTCATTTGCATAAGACCAATTATATATGTGTCACTATTCTGCATCTGTTATCACCCATAGAAACAAATATTTTGCTCAACTCTGAAAAAAAATCAATTTAATAGCTTTTTATCACATGCGTAATTTAAATTTAATATAGTTTATGATTTATAATGTGCTGTAAACCTGAATAGGAACACATTGAAGACTAGCAAGAGAAGATGTTTCTAAAATTCTCGGTTTGGGAAGAAAACTGCATCTACTGTAAATTCTTTAACTTTTTCGCATGTTTGCAAGGTGTTCATCCAAGCATATTCTGAAGACATTAGGCTGATAAAATGATATTTTTTGTGAAGCCCTGAAACTGATGAATCCAACCAATGTGGTTTTACAGTGTATCTCCAAAATCAAGTTGTAACAATGTGCATAAATTCCACTGAAAGTTGCTCTTTCCTATGCGAAAAGGTTGAGGAATTAGGGTACATCTCACCAAGAGTCACCATTAATGCAAAAAGAATTCACGATGAACTCTTCCATTTTCGAAGCTTGCCGATTTACATGCAGAAGTATATGTACATGTATGTGTAGCCCCTCTAGCATTTTATGGAATTTCAAATTGTGTCTCGATTGATAGGGCACAACCTTAAAGAACAGAACATACAAAAGTTACCTTCTAACATTCAACTTATATCATAAACAGTTTTTTTTTTTTACACTTGTTCAGTAGGCAGGTTACGCATTCTTTTGCAGTTGTATAACTTGCACATGGTCCCCTTACAAAATGACGCCCACTCCCCACGATCCCAGCCCACCTTTCATTGTATTATACCTTCACTGTCTGTATATAGCTTCTTTCTTTTACTATTTATGACTCTGTTCCTGGCTGAACCTAAGGAATACATACATGTACACACTCTCCTATTATAAAAGACAACCTGGGGCAACTTCTCTGTCCTGTTCATGGAAGTCAAGCTACATGTACTCCTGGCAAATGTCCAGGTGCAGGCTTGTCAGTAATGCAGAAATCAAGGTGTACATAGCAAAAGTCCAGGTGCAGGCTTGTCAGTCAGACAGAAATCAAGGTGTACATAGCAAATATCCAGGTGCAGGTTTGTCAGTCATACAGAAATCAAGGTGTACATAGCAAATGTCCAGGTGCAGGCTTGTCAGTCATACATAAATCAAGATGTACATATATGTTCTTTGGAGATGTGACAATAAATGAAGGATGTTGATTATTTGAACATTTAATTACATAAAGCACCTCCTTTCCATAACTATACTCTACAAATCAACAGTAAAAATACACATTAGTTACTGCAGATGGCTGACAACTGTTATACAAGTATGATATGGTAAAATGTTATGGCCTGCTCGCCTTTGAAACTCAAGTCTTCCATATTTTCCACGAGAAATTCTTAGTTTTCAGTGTCAATTTTTAACAGCTCAGGCCTCACATTTTAGGGAAATTGATAATTATCAATGTATATGACAGCATTCCTTATAACAAGAGACCTGCAGCTAATTTGAATCCACCTGCCAGAGTGACGAAGACATTTTTATTGAAACAGTATATTTATAACATAACAGAATGTTGGCTGCTATCAAATACTGCAACAGTGACATATGAAGACTGCATTGAACTGAATGTCTTCACAGAAACGTCCACTTAGTTACACACAGAATACCCTCAGGTGAATGTGTTCTTTTTTGAAAACAAATTTGCCAAAATGGGTTGGGAAGACTGGGTCATTTGGCACGCAGCCATATTATTGCACATATACATATTTACAAATGTGTGCCTGTATCAACGCTATACCCGGACACATGTACAATGTGTGCCGGTATCAACGCTATCCCCTGACACATGTACAATGTGTGCCTGTATCAATTCTATACCCTGACACATGTACAATGTGTGCCTGTATCAATCCTATACCCTGACACATGTGCAATGTGTGCCTGTATCAATTCTATACCCTGACACATGTACAATGTATGCCTGTATCAATCCTATACTCTGACACATGTACAATGTGTGCCTGTATCAATCCTATACCCTGACACATGTGCAATGTGTGCCGGTATCAATCCTATACCCTGACACATGTACAATGTGTGCCTGTATCAATCCTATACCCTGACACATGTACAATGTGTGCCTGTATCAATCCCATACCATGACACATGTGCAACGCGTGTCTGTATCAACGCTATACCCTGACACATGTACAATGTGTGCCTGTATCAATCCTATACCCTGACACATGTGCAATGTGTGCCGGTATCAATCCTATACCCTGACACATGTACAATGTGTGCCTGTATCAATCCTATACCCTGACACATGTACAATGTGTGCCTGTATCAATCCTATACCCTGACACATGTACAATGCGTGCCTGTACCAACGCTATACCCTGACACATGTACAATGTGTGCCTGTATCAATCCTATACCCTCACACATGTACAATGTGTGCCTGTATCAATCCTATACCCTCACACATGTACAATGTGTGCCTGTATCAATCCTATACCCTGACACATGTACAATGTGTGCCTGTATCAATCCCATACCCTGACACATGTACAATGTGTGCCTGTATCAATTCTATACCCTGACACATGTGCAATGTGTGCCTGTATCAATCCTATACCCGGACACATGTGCAATGTGTGCCTGTATCAATCCTATACCCTGACACATGTGCAACGTGTGCCTGTATCAATGCTATACCCTGACACATGTACAATGTGTGCCTGTATCAATGCTATACCCTGACACATGTACAATGTGTGCCTGTATCAATCCTATACCCTGACACATGTACAATGTGTGCCTGTATCAATCCTATACCCTGACACATGTAAAATGTGTGCCTGTATCAATCCCATACCCTGACACATGTAAAATGTGTGCCTGTATCAATCCCATACCCTGACACATGTACAATGTGTGCCGGTATCAATCCTATACCCTGACACATGTACAATGTGTGCCTGTATCAATTCTATACCCTGACACATGTATAATGTGTGCCTGTATCAATTCTATACCCTGACACATGTACAATGTGTGCCTGTATCAATCCTATACCCTGACACATGTAAAATGTGTGCCTGTATCAATCCCATACCCTGACACATGTACAATGTGTGCCTGTATCAATCCTATACCCTGACACATGTGCAACGTGTGCCTGTATCAATCCTATACCCTGACACATGTGCAACGTGTGCCTGTATCAATCCTATACCATGACACATGTAAAATGTGTGCCTGTATCAATCCTATACCCTGACACATGTACAATGTGTGCCTGTATCAATTCTAAACCCTGACACATGTACAATGTGTGCCTGTATCAATCCTATACCCTGACACATGTACAATGTGTGCCGGTATCAATCCTATACCCTGACACATGTAAAATGTGTGCCTGTATCAATCCCATACCCTGACACATGTACAATGTGTGCCTGTATCAATCCTATACCCTGACACATGTACAATGTGTGCCTGTATCAATCCTATACCCTGACACATGTGCAATGTGTGCCAGTATCAATCCTATACCCTGACACATGTACAATGTGTGCCTGTATCAATCCCATACCCTGACACATGTACAATGTGTGCCGGTATCAATCCTATACCCTGACACATGTACAATGTGTGCCTGTATCAATTCTATACCCTGACACATGTGCAACGTGTGCCTGTATCAATCCTATACCCTGACACATGTACAATGTGTGCCAGTATCAATCCTATACCCTGACACATGTACAATGTGTGCCGGTATCAATCCTATACCCTGACACATGTACAATGTGTGCCAGTATCAATCCTATACCCTGACACATGTACAATGTGTGCCTGTATCAATCCTATACCCTGACACATGTGCAGTGTGTGCCTGTATCAATCCTATACCCTGACACATGTACAATGTGTGCCTGTATCAATTCTATACCCTGACACATGTACAATGTGTGCCTGTATCAATCCTATACCCTGACACATGTACAATGTGTGCCGGTATCAATCCTATACCCTGACACATGTACAATGTGTGCCTGTATCAATCCTATACCCTGACACATGTAAAATGTGTGCCTGTATCAATCCCATACCCTGACACATGTACAATGTGTGCCTGTATCAATCCTATACCCTGACACATGTACAATGTGTGCCTGTATCAATTCTATACCCTGACACATGTACAATGTGTGCCTGTATCAATCCTATACCCTGACACATGTACAATGTGTGCCGGTATCAATCCTATACCCTGACACATGTACAATGTGTGCCTGTATCAATCCTATACTCTGACACATGTACAATGTGTGCCTGTATCAATTCTATACCCTGACACATGTGCAACGTGTGCCTGTATCAACGCTATACCCTGACACATGTACAACGTGTGCCTGTATCAATCCTATACCATGACACATGTACAATGTGGGCCTGTATTAATTCTAAACTCTGACACATGTACAATGTGTGCCTGTATCAATTCTATACCCTGACACATGTACAATGTGTGCCTGTATCAATCCTATACCCTGACACATGTACAATGTGTGCCTGTATCAATCCTATACCCGGACACATGTACAATGTGTGCCTGTATCAATCCTATACCCGGACACATGTGCAACGTGTGCCTGTATCAATCCTATACCCTGACACATGTGCAACGTGTGCCTGTATCAATCCTATACCCTGACACATGTGCAATGTGTGCCTGTATCAATTCTATACCCTGACACATGTACAATGTGTGCCTGTATCAATCCTATACTCTGACACATGTACAATGTGTGCCTGTATCAATCCTATACCCTGACACATGTACAACGTGTGCCTGTATCAATCCTATACCCTGACACATGTGCAATGTGTGCCTGTATCAATTCTATACCCTGACACATGTACAATGTATGCCTGTATCAATCCTATACCCTGACACATGTACAATGTGGGCCTGTATTAATCCTGTACCCTGACACATGTACAATGTGTGCCTGTATCAATCCTATGCCATGACACATGTTTAATGTGTGCCTGTATCCATCCTATACCCTGACACATGTACAATGAAAAAAAAAATGTTTTGTTTCTCACAGAATGCGAGATCTATGTCTGATCTAACTACAAAAAAACCCAGCCTTCTTTGAAGCAAGCAACTTTCTGAGAAAGTGGCTAAGGGTTTAGAAAAAAAAATTTCTTATATTGATCGGGCCTGCATGTTAAAACCTAGGAGTGGTTTTAGATTAAATCGTAAACAAAATCAGATCAGCTTGACATTGTTGTACCACATTACACAAGATAATTCTGTTCTGAATGATACTAACGAATTCCCGATATAAATGACTAAATGAATCTAACAAATTCAATCAATGATTTTGTGATGATGAAATTTACCCAATAACAAAAAAACTCTTCAATTAGTACAGTTTACACAAATACAAACTGTTGATATCATAGACATATATATAGAAGCTTCTTTACAACAACTATAATGTACCAGTTGTGTGCAAGATTTCTAAAGAACAAGCTGATTTCTAAATATTTTTTCAGTGCAACCGGAAGGCATGGTTAGGAGTGAGTGAGTGCTTGGGGTTTAACGTCGTACTCAACGCATGGTTAGGAAGGATGAGGTCAGAATTTGAGATTTTGAGTACTGCCACACTTGATGTAAACCACTCCTACATTTTTATTTTTATTACTGGTACAATAAAATGCTGACAGTGTGTCATAAAACTGAAAGTACACTTGAAATGTACAATAAAATATAGTACATATATTAACTCCATCGCCTTTAAACATTTAAATACATATCCTGACATATATACTTCAACAAGTTAAACATCAATACATGCATTTAATTTTTTTTTTATATCTGAGTGCACTGGGTAAATGTGAGATTCAAAAAATAAGGAGACGACATTTAGCTTGCCAAAGGAAAAAAAAAACCACATTAACATGGTCTACGTGTGTTTATGAAAGCTACATATAGAACTCTGCATCTTATCTAAACAACATACAGTGTTCGTGTTCTTTCTATTTTCAGACGATTCCCAGTGGTAAACACATCACCGTGACTATTAGTAAGACATCCGTGTGGCATGTACTAAGACGACCGAAAAGTAGTTAGGCGGTCAATCAACGGATTATAGAGTTATTTTGACGTGTGGTTACGGTGTGGCTTAGTCCAGCAGGGTCAACTGGCCGGCGATTCCTTCCCTACCTGCTTGAATAGGCTCAGACGCTCGTCTCTGCCGACTGCTCGATTTCTGTAAGATTTTCTGAAGTGCCATGCCTGTCTTACTACGGAACGACCTAATACGTGACGAGAAGGATCGTTATTTCGAACTGTAGTTCACACCTCTTTGCGATAATACTCTTTTTCCAGCCGGAATCTACGAAAGCTTGAAGGTCAGTGACTACGACAACATCCGGACTGACACACACAGCCTCGTTTTCACACCCACAAACTCATGAATATTAAACTCGGTTAATTTTTCTCCAAGGCTTCTGAACAGGAGCAAAACAAAAAATATATAAGCTCTCATAAAAGGTCACCATTGCGTGAAAATCATCCAAAGGTAGTTGTAAAACGCAAAAGGAACCTAACACACGCCAACCCGTCAATGTTGTCGGCCTGTCGAGACTCATGGGAGTGCTCAGTCACGTGACCATTATGTTTATGTCAGAGCCAAAAGCACGTGGTCTGAGGATCGATGACAGCCAGCTACCCACTTATACACGTAAACGCCCAGTACAGTCTCTGCAATGCTCAGCCGTTAAGCGTCTCGTCCCAAATACAACACTTGGCACTTTTAAATGACCACAGCAGGGAATTTAACCTGGTATTTTCCACACAAACTAATTCAGATAACATTAAGGACAGAGTAATTTTTCTTTCTGGAGCTATTACAAAACAGTATAGAGACCGTCACAACACAGCAACATCTTGCTTGCTTTCTCAGCCTGAATGAATAACTGAACACAACTAATTAAGGAAAAAGGGAAATTATGTCTTCAGGTCTTATATTTAACAGTATGATTGCAGTGCTGTGTAATTATTTAAAACTGATTTCATGAAGACTGTTTTTATATGAACTCACAATTTTGTTCAACAATGTTATATCTTTTTATCTTAAAACATGCAATTTTCCTTACATGGTAATTCAAGTGTTGTTTTTTTGTGAAGTGTGGTTCATTTTTTTTTTTCAGAAAAACTTATGTGTTGGCAAAAAATATCTTTAAGGTCTGTAAGTGCTAGCCTTAGGTCAAATAAAGTATACAGACGCAATAAATCATATCGTATCAAACTCAGAAAATGAACAAAATTTTTGTACACCTGAAACATTGTTTTTACTCATATTCATTCATGCAGAAAATGTTTTAACTGCAAAAGCCCTGTTGCACTACCATTTTTTCAGTGCCTCTAACAGACCTTCCAAGATTTGCAGTAAATGACCTAACACTTTGCCTGAAGATTTGATTTTTTTAGAGGCCAATGAAGATCAACAAATACCACCGTTGGTGCTGAAACTTGCATTATTCCAGTTGGGTATCATCCTACCTACCAAACAAACCTCAAAACACCCTTCCAAGATCAAAACGAGCTCTTAGAATCAGGCAAAATGAGAGACTTGGTCATGCGTGAAATTTTAAGTCACTGACTGTAATATTTGCTTCACCCCCGACCACCACCCCTCCAAATAGACCTAAAATTTAGACCACAAAAGTGCATTTTTGGAGGCAAATAAATGTCTCGAAATATTATTTTTGGTGTTGAAATTTACAATTTTCCAGTAGAATATCACCCAATGCTCCAAGCAAACCTCTAAACTCAAGAGAACTCTCAGAATCAGGAAAAATGTGCAACTTAGTCAAGTGTGAAATTTAAAGTCATTTACAATAATATTTGATAATTATGTTCAGCACACATCTTATACTCACTTCCTTGACGGTAACCGTCCATTGTTGGGGTTGTTGGGGGACTAAGGCTTCTCTGAAATGTCAAAAAAAAACAAAAATATGCAAATCATTGATATATTTACTTTTATAATGCACTGAGCCATCAACAATTAAAATTCTTGATTTTCAAAGCAAAATAAATTTCCTTACAATGTGACAGGAGAATATGGAAACAAAAATAAAATTTTTAAATCATCTAATTTGTGAAAAATGTGGAGCTTCCCAGCAATTCTTCCTGTTGAAGACAGATTTACATGATTAGAAAGTCATGGGAAAAAAATGATAAAAAACATCCAGATTGGACAAAATACATGTAAAAGGATGAATTTTCAGTTTTATTTCATTTCTGTTTGTTTTTTTGTTTATACTGGCTCACCATTAAATAAATCACAACATAAAACTGGCGTCATCTAATGTATTACATTCAAGTTGTTCTACAAACAAATTCAGTTGCATTAATTCAGGTCTATATGCAACGGCAGACAGTCCCTGAAGTCCACATGTTTATTTATTTATTTGATTGGTGTTTCACATTGGACTCAAGAATATTTCACTAACACAACGGCGGCCAGCATTATGGTGGGAGGAAACCAAGCAGAGCCTGGGGGGAAACCCATGATCATCTGCAGGTTGCCGACAGACCCTTCCCACTTACGGCCGAAGAGGAAGCTAGCATGAGCTGGAATTGAACTCACAGCGACTGCATTGGTGAAAGGCTCCTGGGTCATTACGCTGCGCTAGCAAGCTAACCAACTGAGCCACAGAGGCCCCATCCACACAATTATTTAGTTATTTATTTGACTGGTGTTTTATGCCGTAACCAAGAATATTGGATTTATATGACGGCGGCCAACATTACGGTGAGAGGAAACTGGGCAGAACCTGGGGAAATCCACGACCATCTGCAGGTTGCTGGCGGACCTTCCCACGCATAGCCAGAGAGGAAGCCAGCATGAGCAGGACTTGAACTCAGAGCGACTGCATTGGTGAGAGGCTCCAGGGTCATAACACTGCGCTAGCGCGCTAACCAAATGAGCCACGGAGGCCCCTCAACATGTTTAAAGTTGCAGTCAAACCAGCTAGAGCTAAATTTACGCCTCCAACATCATTCGCTGGGACAATCCGCAGCGGCAACAATAATCATGTATGTGAATGAAACTACTTGATTCATCACCCACTTCTGACACTGGGGAAACAATGTTCATTAGATGTGCTTGGTTGGTTGGTGGACAGAGAAAAAAGAAAATTATGTGAAACTGTATAAAACTATATGTGATGTTGTTGATTTGAATGTTGCCTAATGCGGCTCTCAAAGATTTATGCCTTCATTTCATGACTGTCACTTTTATGGAATGAGGAAACTGGAAAGCCTTGTGTAAACCACTGACAGGGCCTCAGTGGCCAGCGGGTTTAGCACAGCAAGGCGCAATAACCCAAGAGACTCCCACCAAAGCGGCTGCTGTCAGTTCAAGTCTATCCCATGCTGGCTATCTCTCCGGCCGTACGTGGGGAGGTCTGTCAGCAACCTACGGAGGTCGTGGGCTCTACCCATTTTTCTTCAACCATAATGTTGGCTGCTGTCGTATAAGTTAAATATTCTTGAGAACAGCGTAAAACACCAATCAAATAAATAAATAAAATTAATCACTGACTTTTGGCCAGTTAGTGATAAACTTTTCATACATGTGAAGTACAGATATACACAGTATAATGGTGGATGTCCCCAGGCAGATCTGTCATATGAATCCAGGAATGGCAATAATCAGCTGTTTGGCCATTCTTTTTTTTTTTTTTTTTATATTCTGGCAATTGAAATAAAATAACATTTGTGGAAAAAACAAAACTTCTTTCAACAATTCAATAAAAACTTGGACTAGGACAATTTTCAGGCATACAATCATACTCCTAATGACGGCCTTATCACTTTTATGTTTCTGGCACTGTTATACAAATGTACAATGTGCGCATCACAGCAGTTATCTCCCTTGTCCCTGTTTTCATCACAACAGCCACGGCTGATCTCATCACTAGTACACAACCTAAATAAGCTTTTTCTTTTGCTATGTTTACACAAACTCACATATTATTCGCAGATCTGTTTGCATAAACGGTACCTACTAATGTTTAAGTACACGTACACATGTTTACACAAACTGTATCCACTGACGTGTTACATGTGTACACACAAAGTGTTATATCTGTGTACCCTATCAAATATTTATTTATTAAGTTATTTAACTGCAGCCAACATTATGGTGGAAGGAAACAGAGCAGAGCCTGGGGGAACCCACACTAACAAATGACAATAAAACCAACACTGACCTGCATGATAACCTTTGGCCTTTCCGGTCGTTTGGCCTTGGAATCCGAATTCGAACGCGCTCGGAAAGTATTCATGAACTTTCCTACAGGACTCGGCGTTGTTAATTTATTTTTACTGTCCGCTATGTTATCCTTATTTTTGTACATTTGTCCCTCTAGTATCTGTCCCATTGGTGTTGTGCCTTGTGGCATTGTGGGTGGTGACCTTGGAGTGACCTTTCCAGAAGGTTGACCTGGCCCCAATGGGCTGGTCTGTTCACCAAAACCTGTCCTCGTTGCAGCAAGTAACTGCGATTCGTCCATTGACCTGTCCATGCTTGGACGGTCGCCACTCGCTATATCGCGACCGGCAGATTTCTTTGGTTTTTTCACTCCGGATAAATCCGACTTAGAACGTGGCCTAAAAGAATCAAAGAAGCTCTTCATCTTGGACGTAGACGGTGATGCGTTGTTATTTTTGTTGACTACGTTGGCTTGTTCGTCACCTGATTTACTTCTGGTGCGTAACTTTCCTGGAATCAGAGACTTGAGCCCACTGGCCCCCGACCCTGTACGTGTCCTTGGCTCAATGTCAAGGTCACCCGCCATGTTTACATCCCTCACATCGGACTCCAGGAGAGGCATGGCAAAGGCGCTCAAATCCTACAAAACATAAGAAACGGTGGTGAGTTAACACATTGTCTCCGAGTTAATACACTCACTGTGAGATAATTTTAGTTTAAATGTTGCCCAGGAGTTGACATGTTGCCAATGACCTCTTACATTAAATATCAATTCATTGTCAACACTGTCACCTTATTATACAGACAACAGTAGGAGAGCTACCAATGTAGAGTGTGTTCTATACTCTTGCATAACTATTTTCTGACAGTATTTGGTGGATTTGCAATAAGCGTTACAACTCCCCATTGCAGGTATGTGTAGTGATTTAAATGTGCCCACACATTTGTACCCGGCAAGTTCACACACAAAACCTTCACAGTCTTGAATTACTCTAACTCAATGTTTTCGACCACCTTCCCGACCAATATTTTTAAACATTCTGACAGAATTACGGGGTGAAGAGAAATAATTTGCACAGTTTTAGGGAGCTTGCATCTTTAATGACACAAATAAATCATTTTACCAGCATTTTCATATTAACTGCAGGCATAAATTCTACTGAAAATAGTACTTTAGAGGTTGAAAACGTTGAAAATTCCCAGTGTAACAAGAGTTGTGATTTGTTAACCACGTGGGCCTCAGATTATAGACAGGGCTCTTGTGATGCTTCAGTTATTCTATGGGGAAGTATATATACCATCATGCCGTCACACGCGGTATTATCAACAACATTTTATTATACAAGTGTGATATAATTAACCATAACTGTACATCACTCTGAACAAAACAGCGTATATGAGTGACATTCGCATTTCTTGATACAAGCCACTACACATGCCACAACAAAGCTGCCAATAAAACGGCAAGCTTTAAAATTAAACACTTTTCACTTGGTGTTTTCAGCTTCTCCATTGTTTTTAATATAAGTTAACTATAAATTACTGAGAATATCAGCACCCAGCTCCCCTGTAATGCAAGATCCCGCGACATTTCTATTAAAAAAAACTGCAGCCTCCTGAAATGTGAAAATGACTTATTTATCCTGCACCAAAACAACCCGGTAATTAATATACCAGCTTCTGCTTCCACCATGTCTATATGGCACAGCCGTATGAACTTTGGTATTTGTTAATTGATTAATTAATTGGCCCAAAATGTTTGTGACCGGGATGATGTATAGCGTGCTCATTCTATCATTAGTCTGTAGGAATCATTCCCGGAGACCACACAGCCAAAGGACAAACATGCCAACATACAATCCTACATTAACAGTGCCTATGTTTAAATTATCAGCTACTCATCATTATAAGACACTACTTCTTTATTTGATTGGCGTTTTAACCCTGTGCACAAAAATATTTAACTTTTTTTAAAACTCAACATGTATGACGGCCTTCCGTTTTACGGATGGAAGAAATCCAAGTATTATAAAACCACAGACTTTTGGAAGTAACAGCCAAACATTCTCAGATATGACAAATTTTATATGGAAGACCACAGATGTCAAGATCTTGACAAGACAATCCATTTGTCTCAGTAACAAGTAACTCCAAACCTCAGGATCACAAACACATCTTGAACTCAAGTCAAAATTTTAAACGACTTTAAAATTGTTATTTCTAGGTCAAAATATTACTTGACAACATAAATTCTGGGAAAATTAATGTAAACTAAATATCAGCTAAAATAACAAAAGAAAACGTACACAGTTCAATGATTGAAATTTTGACTTAAGTCTAAGATCACTTTGTGATCCCAGGCCCAAGTCTATAATTTGTAACTAACTCACTGATTAGCTAATAATTATTTATTTATTTAATTGGTGTTTTACGCCGTACTCAAGAATATTTCACTTATATGATGGCAACCAGCATTATGGTGGGTGGAAACCGGGCAGAGCCCGGGGGAAACCCACGACCATCCGCAGGTTGCTGGCAGACCTTCGCATGTACGACTGGAGAGCAAGCCAGCATGAGCTGGACTTTAACTCACTTGCATTGGTGGGTCATCACGCTGCGCTAGCGCGCTAACCAACTGAGCCACGGAGGCCCGATTAGCTAATAATTAAACCCCATAGTCACATGGTCTTCCAAACACTTTATACAGCGTCAGCTACGAGGAATGTATTACAGTATACAGATTCGAATGTTGTGTTTCATGATCTGTCCTTGCACAGGCTGACATTAAGACGAAGGTGATTTATTCAAGCATATTTTGAAGGCATTATTCTGTGTAGACGGGTAAACTTATGCTTTTCGTGAAGCCCAGAAATTGGCCAATCCAAGCAGTGTAGTTTCGTCTCCAAAATCAAATTAAAGGTGTGCATAAACTGCACTGAAAGTTGCTCTGTCACTTGCAAAAAAGGTTGAGGAATTAGGGTATACCAGCAAAAACAGCCTATAAATCCAAATAATCCTAGCCTTCCACTGTGCTGCCTCGTAAATAATGCATAATAGAGCCTTGTAATATGAGCAATATGTATATTAGGTAACAGTATAACGACTGTTAACAGAGATTACATATTCTGAATATAGCACAGACTCTAGTGCTGAAAATTGGCTGAGACCATTGTGGGTTTCAAACCAGGCCTGTTGGTCGTGTGGTCTAGACGGTTAACATGTATTGCGATTTCGTGCCTGAGTCTGAGGACGCTGGTTCGAAACCCACAGTGGTCTCAGCCTATTTTCCAGTACTAGAACATTTGAATACATGCTTTCACTGTGCACATGTGAATATATGCTACACTGTGTACATGTGAATATATGTTACACGTGTACATGTGAATATATGCTACACTGTGTACATGTGAATATATGCTACACGTACACATGTGAATATATGCTACACGTGTACATGTGAATATATGCTTTGCTGTGTACATGTACATTTATGTGAGTCCATGCAGCTCTGCACAGTGTGTCAGTTACCTACACGCCAATCTTGCATGCTCCACCTATCAGAGAAACCTGAGGCAGTGGCAGACCTAATCAAGTGATTTGTGTGTGAGCTGCTGCAGAGTCTCAACATCACTTCTACATCCAGCATCTTCCCAAGAAACATCGCAAGATTAATTTTCTCACCAGAATCTCTGTTCTTATTCGGACCTGGGAAAAGTGTGACAGAGTTCAGAGCCTCAGGGGAAGCGACGCCATGCACGTCTTTCTCCCAACATACCTGGCAATTATCGTCTTGGCTGCTTTTCATCTTTAACCAGTAACAGGCTCCTTCATTATACTGCTGTCAAGACAATTGATTCTCCACACATGAATTACATGCCCTTGGGTGCAAGAAATATCACAGTGGACTAGCAAATAACGTCTCATACACCTGTTGAGTTCCGAGCCTCAAAGCATTCCCACAAGACTCTTTGTTATTGTGATCCTGGGTGAGCTAACTCAAACGGTATATTTGAAGGTGGGGGAAAGGAACAGTCAGTTTAAGGTGACATTTTAAAAAAAAAAAAAGCATAGATCAAATTTTCCCTCACAATTAATCCAGTTGGAACCAATTGCCAGTAATCAGACATTGATAATTTGCAAACCTAACAAGCGAATCTCAAATTTTACCTCAAAGTTCAATTAGAACCTTTGTAACTGCATGGTAATCAGATGTTGCTACTTCGCAAGTCCAACAAGCAAAGGCCAAAATTTCCCTCACAATCCTGTTGGAACCAGTTACCAGTAATCAGACATTGGTAATTTGCAAGTGTAACAAGTAAGGGCCAAATTTTCCCTCACAATCCAGTTGGAACCAGTTACCAGTAATCAGACATTGGTAATTTGCGCAAGTCTAACTGGCAAGGCCAAATTTTACCTCACAGTCCAGTTGGAGGCAGCTATTTCATTACCAGGTGGGGCCAAACCTTGTGTTATGTTGAAATCCTGCCAACTCCTTTCTACACCATCTGCACCTTCTATTTATAATGCATGCATTGATTTGACACAGTTTAAGGTATTCAAGCGAGTTGTTCAACATGCATAGGCTGCCAACAAAACACTGTATTGTACATTATTGATTATCTGTAGGTATATATGACCTGACCGTCACATGTCGACAGCTTAACCACACAAATGACATGGACAAATCATGTCTATGCTCATAAAAACTTCAGACGACTAAATTATTTACCAATTAATTATTTATCAATTAATTCAGGGCTGTGATAAAAAAATTTATTTTATTGCATGATGAATTCGATAAATAAAAATAAAATTTTAAGAATTGAGAAGGAACAGGCTGTGTTTACAAAATCATGGATGACAAGTTGGGCAATTTCACTACCAGTCCAAGTCTTTTGTCATTGCTTTGTGAGAATATGGACCACGGCCATTACAAAAATATCGCACAATATGATGGAACATGTTAATTTGAAGGTTAATTTCATTGTTAAGAATCAAGGTCAACCTCACAAAATGTGTAAGGAATGAAATGAAGGTCACAGTCAAATTCTCAAAAATAAGTTGTTTTTATATGGCAGGTAATGTTTGTTTTGATGGTATCACAATATTATTACTGCATATGCCCAAAAAATTCAACCTCCATTTTAGGTCATAAAATATTGTTTTTATTGCAGAAACCTCGATATTTTCACTATTTCATCATATTACCTTCCAAACTAACCTCCATCACCTTTCTAAGATGAATATAGAACTCTAAAAATCAGTCAAAACCCTGACAATTAGTCACGAGCTAAGTATACTGTCATTAACCGTACTGGAACATAACATATAAAATTTTAAACATCAAAACACTGTTGTTTTTAGCCTGGTTATCTGTTAAGTACTGCCAAGCCAATCAATGCTGCAAAGATTACCGCAACTCTGAGGTTTACTTTAAGTCTGTCTGATTAATTCAGGCCATTTTTCTCTACGGGTATCTGAACTCCTCTGACCTTTAGGAACAGCTGCTTGAAGCCTATAACCACTTTTGTGTGGAGATTTCTCCCTGCAGACTACAGATGGGAACAACATACATGTAGGTCAATGCAGCCTTCTGAGCATGCTGGTCTCTAAGGCTATGATAAATGCAGTTGGCAAGGTCATCCTATACCCCAAACCATCTGTTGAGTGATAAGTCAAAAAGTTGGGGGGGGGGGGGGGGCGAAAAGGGGGGTGGAGGGGGGCTGTTAGAAGACTGAATACCTTGCCAAGGTCAATAGCCTATATCTGGCACAGTTGCTTAGGTAGAGAGACAAAGCTTCACAACTCTTACTATTTAACCACTTTTCATATGGAATACATGTAGGCCTCTCACTTAAACTGGTCAAAATTATTTGAAACACTTTTCCTAAAACTAATTAAATGTTGGAATTGCTTTTTTCTGGCCGTTTCAGTTCTATCTGTAATAATGTAATTTTTCTACGACAATTTCCAGGTTTGTTACTATTTATTTATTTTATTAATTTGCTTTGTGTTTCAAGCCATACTCGAGAATATTTCACAACGGCAGTCAGCATTATGATGTGAGGAAACTGGACAGGTCTGCTTCTAAGTTGACACAGTGAACCCTTTGGCTACCATGTTTGATTGGTGTTTTACGCCGTACTCAAGAATATTTCACTTATACTATGGCGGCCAGCATTTTGGTGGGAGGAAACTGGGCAAAGCCTGGGGGAATGGGTGTTTTGAGGTTTGTTTGGAAGGCCAGATGATATTCTTTATACTGACCACCCCCCCCCCCCCCCCTCCATGTTTCAGCTCCAAAAATGCACTTGATGGTTGATGTTTCGGATCAGGTATAGAGATTCCAAAAAGGTGACATCTTGAAAGGCTAATATACCTGAAATTGCTTGCTTTGTCAATTAAATTGTGTGCAGTTTTAGAGATCACAAATCTAACATGGCAGGTGAATCAGACCATCCCATTGTCTGGTACAAGAGAACTATAAAAGACTGTGTTGTAGTCTACTGTGATGACAGGGAACACTTGTGGGTTAGTCATATCCGCATGATGCACGCTGCAAAATCAGCCGACATCTACCAGCTGTTAGCCTGACCGACATACACCGCATGCAAATAGTTTCATATTAATGTACATGTATGTACACAAATGTAAACTGGCTGACCCAAATCAGAGCTGTGAAACAAGAGCAGCGGCTAGCCCAGGCAAGCTGAATCAGCTGTAATATTGACAATTTGGAATATCAACAGAATAAATATTGCACAGTCACAGATTATATGTCTTGACAACATATACATGAACAGGTCTTGTAGCAGCCATATTTATATCACGGCCAAGATATGTAGACTTGAAAGAAAGGTCAACAAATACTTTAACCTTAGTTATTTCGGATGAGTAGTGGACACAGACCTTAATGGTCACAGACAGTTTGTTCCGATGATCCTTGTAACTCTGTACATTAACTTTTATCCAGAATCCTTTCAAGACCAATTTAAGAAAACATTACTTGTCAACCCTACAACATGGTCATATGGATACAACGATTCTCTGTGACGTCAACAGAACTAGGAGTCACAGAATCAAGAATCACCTGGTTGGGTAAGTTGAGAACACGGCAGCGCTTTCGATTGTGTCAAGGTGTGCGATTTTGTCTTTCTGCGATATCTCTGCTATGCACTATCACAAAAATTAAAAGGTCTGCTTTCCAGACTTTTAAGCGTGATACTTTATACATGTACACATTTGGTCTACTTTGCCTTTTCATTTAAAATTAAATTAAATTAAGGTATATGTATCGCCAGAAATTCTGGTATAATTGAATGAGAATCCTGCATGGACCCTTGCCTCAAAAGTCATACTTCTGTTTACTTTAACATTCCATTTTACTCTCTTAAAATGGAATGGAATGAAAACTCACCAGGATTTACATATCAATCCATGTTTAGGTTGGCCGGCTTGGCAGAGTTTCCGCAGATCGTCCCAACATGGACTGAATTGATGCTAGATCTAATGAACAACTAAGAATATTGTAACAATGTAAAAGTGACAGGATTTGAGGCATTGATTAGGGGATTAAGTACAGACGTACCTAATTATGTACAGATAAAACCCAATTCTGTCACTGAAATTTAATTGGAATTACTAAGGTTTATAAAGTTAAACTCGACACATCCTGGTTATCACGCTTGTGCTATGAAGAAGGTCACCTGGTCATGTAATGACCAGACTTGTCCATGTATGTGTAAGTTACTGTCTTAATGTTTAATTTTATATCAAGGTACATTTTTTAGATATTAATACAGAATTTTTCTATTAATGCTGAGTTTTTGTAAAAAAAAAATTAATTTTTATTATGCAGAGTGGTCAAATCAGAGAACTCTTCACCAGTAGCACCCATAACCTGCATGCCTGAAACACTTCTACATTTCTGCCATTTTTTCAATCACTTATACCTAACAAATGAAGTTCAGGAGTCAGGATTGACTTCATTGTGCATGCCACAACCTGCAGGAATCAACCTGATTTTCAACTGTGCAGATGAGGTCCACTACCTACAACCTGCAGGAATCAAACTGATTTTCACCTGTGCAGATGAGGTCCACAACAACCCACGACCTGCAGGAATCAAACTGATTTTCACCTGTGCAGATGAGGTCCACAACAGCCCACAACCTACAGGAATCAAACTGATTTTCACCTGTGCAGATGAGGTCCACAACAGCCCACAACCTACAGGAATCAAACTGATTTTCACCTGTGCAGATGAGGTCCACAACAACCCACAATCTGTTTAATTAACCCTTCTGTGGGAATAACCTCAACAATCTGTCATTATGCCATGTACTGGGAATGGATATTACACTTGCTATCTTTTGACCTTGCTATTTGTTTACAGAGAGAAAGATGAAAAACAAAACAGGTGCAAACTATTTACCTGTACATGTTTTACTGGTACAGTGCTTGAATATGTCTTTGAGATTCACACTACAAGTACATGTATAAATGGACTGAACAATTAGTGTTTTGTTTAAATATGACAAAATACTTATTTAGCAGAGATAATGTTTATTATTTATTAAGACAGAAAACATAAGAGTACATGAATGCAAATTGTATGGGTAAGAAAATAGACATCCAATCAAGACAGAAACCTTTAGCAATTCTCATGCTGCATCTGTTCTGTCTACTCTTTTTGTGTTTTCTTTTCATTTCTTCTGGTTTTATTTTGACAGCTGGTTTTTAGGTTCAGGGCCAAGAATTCTTCGGTCATGTGGCTGTTTTGATTACATATTTATTTCACTGGTGTTTAATGTGTAGACAAGACTTTTCCACTCATAATGAGGGCCGTGAGGTGTATGGTAGAGTCAAAGTACTATACTTATACGCTACTAGTGAAGGCTAGCTACAATTTTCACAAGTGGAAGCAAATTCTTACACAAGACACTTTCAAATAACATTAACACCTACTATACATCTTTAACCTTTTCACATGTTTGTAAGGTGTTTATTCAAGAATATTCTGATGGCATTATTCTGTGCTGACTGACAAAGTTGTACTTTTGTCAATTAGCCCTGAAATTGGCCGATCCAACAAATGTAGTTTTATCTCCAAAATCAAATTAAAAAAAGTGCATAAATCACACTGAAAGTTGTTCTTTCATGTGTGAAAAGGTTGGGGAGTTAGTCTACCCCAAATATAAACAAGTGGTAAAACTGATAAGGCTTCAACCTTCTTATGCAAACATAATTATTTCAGAAAGTAAACATTTGATCATTTCTATATAATCATGCGGTGAAGAGGTCAATGAGCAATAGTCAATTATTTACATCAAATAAACCTGAGTTAGCCTCTGGCGAAATTGACCTGACCTGCACAATGGTAACCACTGACCTAAATGTGTCTGGCCAGGTTTACATGCAGATTGAGGTCACAATGACCTGGCTGTCACTAGGTCAAAAGTCATGAGTTCAAAGGTTACCTGTCAGTTTCTGATAAGGTCAAATCATCTGAATTAACATCTTGTGACTCCCTGTTATTTGAGTCATCATACATGTAGAAACCCTAGTAATATTCACAATTTTGTCCTGGCTGCTCTGTTGATAAAAGGCAGGAAGAGTCAATGAAACAAAAATTATCTATTTAACTGTAACACATGAAACATTTTGTCCACAATCTGGAAAAATAATTTGAGGAATAGCTGCATGCCAGTGACAGACTTTATCATCTTGCTGACACTTGGGTGTGAGAAAATCAATTGCCAGACCTACATGACCTGCGTGTAACCGTGACAACTGTTGAATAATCTGCTTAGCCTCTGTATGTGGGAAGTCAGCTGGCAATAAATCCTCGCCCAGGGATTGAGGGCAAGAATTAATACCTGTATCACGAGACCTCATCTTACAGAACTGAGTGCGAAGGTTACTTCTTCACGTAGCCTTGCAGAGTTCCTAGTACAAAGCTGGTAAGGTGGACAGACAGGAGTCAGTGTTTAATCGCTGTAATGACTGATGAGCAATACAATAATAACACAAATACACGAAGTAAAACTGGTTTCGCCTAATTAATTAACAGACTTAACATCACAGAAGAAGTCACAAAGACTTAATTGCAGTGCATATATCCTCATCGTCTTGGAAGAGCAAAATAAATTGCTGGTTGTCTCATCATTGCCAGCTTTTAGAACATCTATTTGGAAAACGCAAATTTCTGTTGTTCCTGTGGGACAAAATGGCTTATAGAGAGCGTAACTACAACTATGCCTATCGCCAGTTACAAGTGATGCAAGAGGGATAATTAACTCCGAGAGGCAACAGGGATGGAAACAAAAGGATGTGAAGTCATCGGTGGGGATCAATAATGTGTACCTGAGTTTTGTACACACATGTACATGTACAGGTGTGTATGTCTCTCTTCATGAAAACGTATCAGCACTTGAAGACCTTCAATGATCCGTCGAGAATAATTACTTCCGTAAGCATGGCAACTTGACTGCAGACACAAGCAACAAGGACCTGTAAGCTGCTCACATCCATAGATTTTGATGAGGTAGATTACTGGAGCATAGGGGTAGATACTGCGTCCTGTATTTCACAACTGATATTTTGTTTGATTCTGAATTATTAAGTGTTGGCATTAAAAGTATCATTTTAAGACATTGATGTGATTAGTAAAGTGCATTATCACATACCACACTAGGTGAAATACAGTATGTTAGTGTTGATGCTCTGAGGTGCACACCAGTATGTGCCAAGTAGTGTTGATGCTCCGAGGTGCACACCAGTATGTGCCAAGTAGTGTTGATGCTCTGAGGTGCATACCAGTATGTGCCAAGTAGTGTTGATGCTCTTAGGTGCATACTAGTATGTGCCAAGTAGTGTTGATGCTCTGAGGTGCAGACCAGTATGTGCCAAGTAGTGTTGATGCTCTGAGGTGCATACCAGTATGTGTCAAGTAGTGTTGATGCTCCGAGGTGCACACCAGTATGTGCCAAGTAGTGTTGATGCTCTGAGGTGCATACCAGCATGTGCCAAGTAGTGTTGATGCTCTGAGGTGCACACCAGTATGTTTCAAGTAGTGTTGATGATATGAGGTGCACACCAGTATGTGTCAAGTAGTGTTGATGATCTGAGGTGCACACCAGTATGTGCCAAGTAGTGTTGATGCTCTGAGGTGCAGACCAGTATGTGCCAAGTAGTGTTGATGCTCTGAGGTGCAGACCAGTATGTGTCAAGTAGTGTTGATGAGCTGAGGTGCACACCAGTATGTGTCAAGTAGTGTTGATGCTCTGAGGTGCACACCAGTATGTGTCAAGTAGTGTTGATGCTCTGAGGTGGCACACCAGTATGTGTCAAGTAGTGTTGATGAGCTGAGGTGCATACCAGTATGTGTCAAGTAGTGTTGATGCTCTGAGGTGCACACCAGTATGTGCAAAGCACAGGATGAGTGAGTGAGAGCTTGGTGTTTAACATCACTCTTAACAATTTTTCAGTCACATTGCCATGAAGGAGTCCTTAGAGTGCCTGTAATGTGCCTCCTTGTTGCAGCATGCATGTTGCAAGCACTGCTCTTTTATCTTTCGTTGCTTCTACAAGACGACATAATGAAGGCAAGTAAGGCGATCCGCCCCGAGCTATTATACTGATATGGGCCAACCAGTCATTGCATTATCCTTTAATGCTGAATGCCAAGCAAGGAAGCTACAACTTCCTCTTTAAGGTCTTAAGTGTGACCTTACCCTGGATCTATCCTGGATCTACTGCCCCCCCCCCCCCCCCCCCCCCCCCCCCCCCCCCCCCCCCCCCGTAGCAGACGCTGGACCAACTGAGCCATCGTGGCTAGTCAGCGCAGGATGAGGTTGGGGTTATGAGTGTGGGTAGGTGTTTGGTTTGTGGAAGTAAGGGTCAGCTGTTACGTTTGTACCTTTCTTTATTCCACTGAAGTAAAATTACAACCTGACTGAAGAATTTCTACTTCCACGGTGACAGTTAATTTTTTCACCTCCGCAGCTGACGAAAACCTGCACGAAGTGCCCTTCAGAAACCCATCAGCCTTTGAAATGCAGATGACGATTCTTTAAATGTCACATTAGACATACTGATTTTTGAGCCCTAATCAATATGAGTCCAATATGCATGCAACATTGGTGGAGACAACTTAATTGGGTCAATTTCAAACAAACTTGATGTAACACCACTTAATGTCACCATGAATGCTGTGGAACACTTTCCACAACCAAGACCTTATTTAACAACATTTGAAGATGTGTGACGCACAGTTCCTGATTATGCCTGCATATCACTATCGTTACTGAACAACTGCACATCACATTTCGAAACTCGTGCTGCTTACCATGGTTCTTCATGTAGCACTGCATCAAATCCACAGTACTCACATTTCCGTATACGTACATCTCTCATAGCTGTGCATTTCATATGGGTTGATGATGTCACCATGCAAAAATGAAGTCTACGGAGCTGCTGCATAATTGGGCGGCCAGAGCTAAAGTATTCTTAATGTTTGTGCTAAGGTATTATCATTTATGCAAAGGTATTATCACCTGTGCAAAGTTATTATAGTCTGTGCAAAGGTACTATCCTCAATGCAAAGTTATTATAGTCTGTGCAAAGGTACTATCCTCAATGCAAAGGTATTATAGTCTGTGCAAAGTTATTATAGTCTATGCCAAGGTACTATCCTCAATGCAAAGGTATTATAGTCTGTGCAAAGTTATTATAGTCTATGCCAAGGTACTATCCTCAATGCAAAGGTATTATAGTCTGTGCAAAGTTATTATAGTCTGTGCAAAGGTACTATCCTCAATGCAAAGTTATTATAGTCTGTGCCAAGGTACTATCCTCAATGCAAAGGTATTGTCGTCAGTGTACAGATATTATCGTCAGTCTACAGGTATTATCGTGAGTACACAGGAATTATCGTCTGTACACAGGTATTATCATCATTGCACAGGTATTATCATCTGTACACAGGTACTACTGCCAGTGCACAGGTATTATCATCAATGCACAGGTATTATCATCTGTACACAGGTACTACTGCCAGTACACAGGCATTATCATCAATGCACAGGTATTATCATCTGTACACAGGTATCATTGTCAGTGGCATGGTATTATCGTCAGAACAAAGGTCTTATCATCAGTGCAAAGTGTTAATTAAGTCCCCTGATGCCACAGACACATATCGGCCTTACTGACTCTTCCACCAAACATTTTTTTTGTTTAAAATATATTTAACATCAGCATGCAACATTTAGGTGCGAAAAGTCAGACTGACAGTTATATTCCTGCGAAACATGACTTGCATGCGTGGATGCTGCACACTGATAGATGTAGCACCAAAACATGTTTGGATACACGCAGTCATAATTACACCTGGTCAAAATTCTCGTCAAAATTTGCCTTTCAGCAAATTGCCATACAGGTGCACTATGGTAGTAGTCTGTGGATAAACCGCACATGACATGTTACTTTAGACTGCATTGCCTATAACCTAAAAACAGGCCGGAATGTGGAGCACAATCAAAACAACCAGAAAGGTCATCTCTGAAGGATGAAAGATTATACCTGTAATGTGAGCAGCTGGAGAGATAGTGGGAATTCAAGTGGGGCAAAAGGGAGAACTAGAGGGTGGGGGGGATATGGGAATTTGAGTGTGGGGAATTAGGGGGTGATGCTACAGAGGGAAATAGAGGGTGGGGGAATAAGAGGAATTATTGGGTGAGGGGTGGGGGGAATTCAGGGGTGAGGGTATAGAAGGAATGGGAGGGTGGGTGTTGCAGGTTTTTTCAGAGGAATTAGGGATGAGGGGATGGGAAAATTAGGAGGTGGGGGATGAGATGGAGTAGATACAGACAAGTAGATGTAGGTAGGTTGGGTGGGGTAACCATGCTGATTGCACCTGTAACGTTAGGCAGCTAAGGGCTTACTTGGAGAGATGACTGGTAACCAGGCTGTGGCTGCATTACACTGCAACAGCACCGGAAGCAGTTGGAAACATGGCCTGCACCGAGGCGCAGCACGACAATTGCTCAGCCTCGGGTTTCCTCATTGGGTGACTTTTTACGACAGCGTTTAGGTCTCCAGTGAATGTAATGCTTTGGCATCGCAGACGGAGGAAGGGCGAGACTATGGTCTGTCTGTCTCCGTCGTGGTCGTTGCGGCTGGCAGTCAGGCCTTGTCCTTACCCAGTGGTGGTTGATGGGCGGGCGGTGTGACCCACAACTCACCCGCTAACACACTACTGCCGCTGCTGGGTGCATGACGGGCGTATCCCCTGTGTGTGTTTTGGTGACAATTAATCTATCCTGGCTCCTGTTACAGGGTCCACTCTCCTCACTCTACAGAATACAGCTGACCAGTCATATGGCAGTTCAATATTAACACCAGCCTGTGGCCCAGGTAATCCTTATTTGTTCCAGTGACCCTGCAGGCTTGTTAGCAGCTTAGTACTTCATCTCCAGAAGCTACCCACCATCACCACCAACACCACAGCATCATATAAGTACATACAGATCAGTCCAGGCAGTTCTATCTCACTGGTTATAGCCTTCAGCACCAGGCCAGTGCTGTACACTGACCTAAATATCAGAGGGATGTATGAAGCCAGTATACTGCAGCAGCAAAAAAGCAACACCAGAGGTCGGCCTCTACTGACTACTCTACTCCAGCAGAGGTGGAGAGCTAAGACTGGATTCTCCGCACTGCCAATGTATGTGGATAATACAGCTGTCTAGCTTAACCCTGATTCAAGGTTATTAGGGACTTCCCCCAACCTACAGCCTACAACTCCCTAGAATGTGGCGGCGTATCCTGCCGCCCACATAGGTACATATACCAACTAGCATGCACCCTCACTGTTATGCTCCCCTCCCAGCCTCTCATTCCCAGTACATACATGCAGGTATACACAAGGAGGTATGGATACATAACACTGCAGGACTTATACACAAGTATACAGCCGAGCAGCTCAGACCATGTTAATATCCTAAAGTCAGTCTGGCCCTGGTTGGCATTTCAACAGCTCGGAATCTCAGCTGCCCATTTTCAATGCCGATCTGGAAGGCTGTCATTTATCACATGCCTTTTGAGACTAACTGACAGGGAAAGTCGCCACATTACAATGCAGGCGAGAGGCAAGTATACAACACTAGATTTCTACCTGTGTTCATGTTTCGCTCACCTCCCACTTGAGGTATGACACCTGATTGACTGCAAAGAAAACACGCTTTATGCCTGACAAGGCCAAAGGTTGGGTACTGAATATCCTCGTTTCAACGATAGTTACACTGAAAAGGAAAGGCTCTGCATGGAAGAAAAGGCCACGAAAGAATTGCCCAAGGACATAAATTTGAAGACACTCGGCAATACAGTAGCTGTGACACTGGAGAAAAGCTTAAAGTTCTAGCACACATTCTGAACTTCTATAAACTATCTGGACAGCTCAGGTATTTTTGTTAAAAGACCATGTGAATGTACCATGTCTAAGTACTGCAAAACACCCACATTTTGCATGATTCTAAGAGTTCTACTGTTCTCAGCAAAACATTTTGAGATTCAAGGTGTTTGGAATTTAGGGTGATATTCCACTAGAAATATGTAAGTTTCAGCACCAAAAATAATATTTAAAGTAAAAAAAAGCATCCTTTTTTTTCACATTTTTTAAAGAGTGTTAAATATTTGAATTCTATGGTGGGCCTCATGAGCCATACTGACAGTATTTAAGAACTGTGATGTGACACCACCTTTTTTTCCCTCATGTTCACCATAAGGAAGCACTTTGTGAGAACATTATTTCAGTAATCTTTTACTCATGGGTTAAAAGGGTTATTACAACATTCAGTGTCGTGATTAAAGTCTGATAGCACCGGTCTATAAAGCCCACTTCAGAATTCAAAAGTTTAAACGGCCTGAGCTCTTCGCAAAAATCTAAAAAAAAAAAAACCAAAGTATATTTATCGCATTCACTTGTCAGCAATGGTAGTCCAGTATGTTCAACTGCAGACATGCACGTACCTGACAGTATATATGTGTGCATACAAACAAATTCAGCCTATCCTAAATGACCTAAAACTCCATCCAGTTGCTCATTTTTCAGATTTTGGGAGTTCTACTGATTTTAGAAAGGTGCTTTCAAAGGTGTTTTGAAGGTAGGATGATATCGTACTGGGAAAATGTAAATTTTCGCACCAGAAGTAATATCTCATGACATTTATTTGCCCCCAAAAATGCTCTTTATGGTCGAAGTTTTAGGTAATTTACAGTATATATAGTATAAGTGCGTGACCGACACGCTAATCTCATTCCGCGAAGCCAGTAAGTCCAGTGTTAACATCATTTCCAACAATTTCCGACCAGTGACGGAATTAAATATACATCAAACAGAACGGTATTTAAAAGATATAAAATATGCCTCAAAAATGAAAATTTTTGGCATAGGCTTTCCTTAACACTATGATCTTTCTCTTCAGAATTCCTTTTAATGTATGCCTTAAGTAGCTTCCTGCAATCAGCTCTTCAGAAAAGGAAACTTAAAGTGAAACTGTGAAGAAAGGTTTTGTGAAACTGGTGATATTGGATTGGTCAATATGCATGCCGTCCAGTAACAAAGGTCAGACCCAATGGACTAAACAGGTCCTGACGCACTATAAACACCTGTACATGTACACAAACAAACCAATTATAGGCCAAGGTAAGCTAGTACAAACTTACACTAGTGCCACATGTTCTAGCTTACATCTAACTCTAACACCAGTGTTATGAATCTAGGTTAGAGTGACCCTCAAGGTTAATAGTGTCCGATCTTATCATGGACGAGCATCTAGGAACCCAGAGGTAAATTAATCTAAACAGGTCATTATAACCTAGCAGAATGTCACAATCAGAATTCCCGCACTCTGTTTACTTAAGACGATTTCACAATGGAGTCTAAGAGGTCTTATTAAACTCTGAACCTACAGAGATGCGGACAAAGTACGTCACACAAGCAAATCTTTTCAGGCTTCAACAGAACTACAAATGGAAATGATTTTTATTGAATCACAGAATAATTTTTTTGCCTTTGGGTTTGCTATTAAATAGACTGATCCCATGAAAAAAATAATCCAGCAAAAATTTTAACTATCATAATTTGTGCAAATTAGAGTCAGACACGTTTACAGGAAGTTTCTGATAGATAGTTTTCTGCAGATGTTTATTACACTTTTTTTTCGTGCTTTATATTAACCTGTTTTTTTTTACAGAACACACTGATGAGGGGTTGTCTCATCAACGAAGGAAATCATTAAGAGAGGGAACCCTACCTCAGAGGTTTGTCAAGAAGATACGATGCTAACCTGAGAAAACTATTAAAACATGGTTTATGTCTGCTTTTGTCGATTTTCCAGACAAAACCCTCTCTCCCAAGCAACAGTAAAACTCATCAAACACCTGAATATTCCAATCTTAATGAGCTAGCTGAATTTTTACACAGGGAGTTATTGCCCCTGAATCTTCATGGCCCTGAAAATATATGGATCCACAAAGTAATCTGCCATTAAAATACGTAACAATTAATTAAAGTCTTAAGGCATGTAAATTAAATCCCCGTTAGGGCCAAATTAAAAGTAATGTTGTTAAAAAAGTATAAAGAATACAAGGTTATAATAATGACTGATTAAATTTGCAAGGCAGAAGGAAGACTGTGACGAGTAAAAATCATGACCATGCAAAGACAAATGGTTTTGCAGTGTTCGTGCACAAGTGCCTATCACTGACGTCAATATCTGCACCTTCACCAACACCTTAATTAAGACACAGGAAAGTAACAACAAAGTCTTCCTTCAACAATTTAGAAAAAAAAAATCCAGATAACAATGGAGTATGTGACATACTTCAGCTTTCTAAACATCACAAAAATTTCTGTTAAAACTTTCCTCCAAAGCAAAAAAAAACATCTATTGTCAAGACATGCCTGAGAAAGGCACGTCATTCATCAATGCAGGGCATATTTGTATCAGCACGGCCTGGCCTCTGAATATATCACATAACTGTCTGCGTCATAATGACTAGCCTGACAAACACGGAAATGTCATGTCTCAAGAGAAAAAAACTAAAGAACAAATACAAGCAATTGTCCCCTCAACTATCCTTTGCACGCTACACTTGTAAACAGTTCAGCCCTTCTCTAGTGCGTTGACCAGTTGTCAGATACTGTAGGTATCCCTTAACATCTACAGCAGGACTAAACTTACACTCGTACATATAAAGGATTTATTTATTTCATTTATTTGATTAGTGTTTTATGCCGTACTCAAGAATATTTCACTTATATGAGGGCGGCCAGCATTACAGTGGGAGGAAACCAGGCAGAACACGGGGGAAAGCCAGACCATCCGCAGGTTGCTGGAAGACCTTCCCATGTGGGGTACGGCCAGAGGGGAAGCCAGAATGAGTACATATACAGCAGCAAGTGGAGATATGTCAAAATGCATGCATCACAAACTCTTTTTTTGATCAAGTAGGATTTCAACTGCTGGCATTTTACATTATCTTATAGTTTTTAATACTGTATTTCACCTAGAGTTGATAATTTTTTATTGAGTTGATCATTTCTCCTAGAGTTGATCATTTCTCGTAGAGTTGATCATCACAGCTAGAGCTGATAATTTCTCTAGAGCTTGAGACTCTGAGTCATTCAGCTTAGAGCGCCATTTAAGTGTTTTATGTGAAGTTTGATTAATTTCTCATGAGAAAAAAACTTAAGTGTTTGGCGTCATACTAATGCCACATATCAAACTTCAGGTGAATTAATTTATTTGATTATATGTATTGTTCAGTTTTTTCTCCAAAATCAAATCAAAATAGTGCATTATTTCCTCTGACAGCTGCTCTTTTCATTTGTGCACAAAGACTGGGGAATTAGGAAGACAGTCTAAAATACATGTGCATAACAAGCTGGGCATGTGCGAGACTGTTACTGTAAACTGTCCATATTACAGGCTCTGGTGTGCGTAATCACAGCTGTTATGTTGTACTATTTATACTCCCAATTATCACATAACCTCTGATAACTTGCCCTAAATGGTCTAACAATTCAAAAACAAAACGTTTTTTTTGGTAGCAGATAAATGTCATCAGATATTAATTCTGGTGCCCATATTTTACACCTTCTCAGCTGGATATCATCCTACCTTCCACACCCGAGCCTCTCTAAAAACCATTCTAAAATCAATAGAACTCCCAGAGTCTGGAAAATTGAGCAACTTAGTAATGGACAAAGTTTGACATTATTCAGGGTATTCACCTTATCGCACGAGGACGAGCACACCTTCTCTGTACTGGAAGTCAGTAGGCTAATTTGTACACAAGTACGTATACAGAGTTCAGGTACAAAAACAGATAAATCCACCTGGTGTTTTCATTATGAATCAAATTAAAGTTTGGGTTTACCTCCTGTTTTTAGTTCCGCATGTGGGCGATCGCTCACATATACTGGAAGTTGGGATTAGAAAACGCTCCATTCACCCCATGTTCAAGTGAGAAGGTCATGTGTCACCAGGGTTCTAACCCCAACTTCTGGTATATGCGAGAGCGCCCCTATTCAGAACTCCTGTGAACTTGTGTCTCTTATAGGCCCTACATCCAAGTATACTTGATTATAAAAAGTAACCTACAGACTTAACTCTCCATACAAAACACTGCTCACCACTGTCGTATAAGTGATATATTCTTGAGTGCAGCATAAAACACTAATCAAATAAATACATACGTAAAAAAAATTATTAACTTTATGATGTGAACAGGATATACTGTGGGGGTTTTCACATGAGGCAATCCTTAAAATAGATGTAGGTGTGACCCATTAATATATATATATATGGCTGCTATACCTATACAATTATAGATTCAGGCAGTTATCAGATTCCCATAAAGCCCACGTAATATACAAATACTAAAAATTAACAGTAATAAGTGAAATGTTCAACTGAGATCTGTCAACTACAAGTAAAAAACAACAAGCTAGTAATGAAAGGGTGCAGGTATATGTTCAAGCAATTCTGACCACATTTTATACATTAAAACGTTTAAAATTGTATGATACCAATTTACTTGTCTTTAATAGTATTAAACCAAACTAGTCTTCATCAGCACATGTTTTTAACGAAGTAGACAGTCTCACCTTCTTTTTCTTCTTGTTCTTTCCGTGACATCTCCATTTTAACTTTACCCAACCGACAAGAAGCATCCTATGGCTTGTATGGTATAGATTAAGTACGTCAGTCAGGTATGTATGATCAGAGGGACTGTTCTACCTCAGGAACAAGGCTACAAGCTGACAGCTGACAGCCTACTCAAGTCTAATGTAGTACACGGATGTAATCAGCTAATATGTGTAGCTGTAGTCGTCCCGGACTCGCGCAGAGAACTGTTAATGATTGGGTAAATGAAGCTGAGATGATGATTGCAGAATAATAAAATCTCAGGATATTTGCAAGATTTGAACTCACAACTCATCAAAGCTGTCTGATAGACACTATAAAAGCTCTCTGGGATATTAATCTGGAGAAGCTGGGATTAGCTCAGCTCTGGCCCTCTAGTACAGACAATATACTGTACTATTTAGATATTGCAAACACCAGCATTTAAAACAATGCAATGAAGATTCCGCAATATGCTGTTTACATTAAACCGCACTGACTTCCCCACGAAAAGTCACAATTGTGGCCTAGACATAAGTGTATCACTGGCTTATTCTGTAAGACGGGCCGTAAGTTGGAGGTTGTGTGACCACCTTTTCGTGTCGAAAACAAAATGGCAGCCCAATGTTAAAGCATTGGGGAAAAGGTCACTTTTTGCCACTTCGCTAGCCACCAGTAAGGCCTAGTTATACAAAATAATGTCACGAAACTCAGGCTATCTGGAAAGAATGAATTAATACAAATCCAACAGAAAGATCGCTGATATATATCGATTCAAAAATAGGTATTTTCCCATGGAATAACGTTGGGAGGTTCGTTTTCTTCACACACGCCGTTTGTGACTAAGAAGTTCACATGGTCTATAGCTTCCAATCCATCTTACAGAATAAATGGCAGTGATTTTGCAACTCAACTGTGTACGTAGAGCACAAAACTGTCAGTCGCCAATACAGTCATTCTCCAGATAATGACGAAATAAATGATGAAAACTGAGTAAAGATGACGAGTTATTCTCTCTCAGTTTTGGCTTTAACACTGCTCATGTACTACAGTAACTTGTTAGTTAAAGCACCGATGCTGCCTATAATCACTGGACACACTGGTTGAACACCTGACTGTAAAGTGAGCTGATCAGCGTAGGAAGCCGGGTTAAATAGACCCCGCTGCGAGGAGAACTAAGCACATCGCAGTCAGGTATCAAGTAACTAACAATAGCTGGGACTAACACCTGTGCCAGGTGAGAATTGGGTCAGCCTTAAATCTTGCCAGGTCACTGTAATAGTTTATTTAGACCCCCTTTTGTCTCATTAGCTTTAGTCACACATATTTCATGGGTCAGGGGTGGGGTGGGAAGGGGGATGGGGTGGGGAGAGAGTTGTCTGAGTAACTGTGCTAGCCACCCCTCCTTCACCCACCCCCATTGAGCGCACATGATCTTATGGAGACAGTTATTCTCAAAACTGGCATAGGAGGAAAAACCAGCAACAAAATAACACTAGGTCACGTAATTCACAACAGTGGCAAGGTAAAAATAATTCAGATGAAAAAACTCCCCCCAGCAGGAAGTAAATGCATTAGGTCTGCTGTTCACTTCAGGCACAGTTTTAACCTCTAAGCTCAGGAGTAAAACAGGTGCTGATCTGAATATACTGTGCACAAATCCTGTGTTACCCACTTAACTACAATGGTAGAGCCGCATGAACTTTGATGACATTAAATAGTATAATGACACTCTCTCTCCAATGGTTGTCAAACAAAACAACCATTATCCATTAAAAGGGGGTGATTTTATCTGTCTATCCGTCAGCTTTGAGGAAATGGTTACAAAGTGAAACAGCATGTAGCGCCATAACCTCATGCTTGAGTTTTGTAAACACCGTGACTGACCAACAAAAAGCTTCAACAATTATGAGTACAATATTTCAAAAGGGCAAAAACAAAATAGAACAAAAAACGGAAAAACCACAATAAATGCAAACAGAGCACAAGAGATTAGATGAGGTTTGACCCCAGACAAACATGGAGTCATATATTTCTCAATATGAGTTTATCACATGAGTTTATTTTGTGCCTTCTTAACAATTTAACAGACGAATTCAGGATTCAGGGATATACAACTCTACACGTTTGATCCACTCTCAGTCTTAAATATTTAAACTTTTTCTCTTAAAATCGGCATGCCTTAAATATGTCAATACAGGAAACAGCTTTATCTTAAACGTCAACTACGGAAATTTGTTGTCTTATTTGGTGTCATGCAAACAGAACACATCCTAAGAGTCTGCATCACACTGTACCCTCAGGGGATTCTGATCGCCTGATAGTGGGGTGGGCATATCCTGAGTTTAAAGGGTTTATTACCTTGATTGGTCATACTTGAGTGAATTTGTGAATCTGAGAAATGAGAACTGATGAGGTAAATACATCCTGATGAATTTATCTGCTTATCTGATTAGTGTTTTATGCCATACTCATCAATATTTCACATTCACTGTCAGCCTTATAGTAGGAAGTGACGGACCAGAGCCCAGGGGAAACCACAACAATTCACAGGTTGCTGGCAAATCTCCCCAAATATGGCCAGAGATGAGTAGGACGTAAAACACCTGTCAAATGAATAAATAAATAAATGATCTCTCAGATCAGACGGAGGTATAAAAGCTTTACCTGGGTTAACGTGACCTTGGTGAAGAAGAGATAAGGTCGCAGAAGTGCTAATGGGTGTTTGTGTGGCATCAGCAAATGCCAAGGTGAATCATGGGGCTTGTCTATGGGTGCAGGTGGTTACCACATGTGTAGTGGTCAGGGAGGTATGTACAGCCTAAGGAAGCAGACATCTGTGATTATCCCCCTGTACAGATACTACACATGACACAGGTACACGCAGCACAGGTCAATACTAAGCTCTCACCCTCTGGTGAAACTAAACTAACAGGTCATTTTACTGCCAGCTCCACTCCAAATGTGAAAACGATTCCAGTGTATAGTCAAATGAATGTTTCATTTATTTGATAAATTCACATCTTCTTCAACTGTTTACTTTTTTTTATTTTTCATCAAAAAATGATAAAAGTGAAAACAAAATATTCAAATAAGGACATATCCATAAAGTCATGTATCTAATAGTACAGGTCGTGTAAATCTTCAAGCCTGATTTTACAGCTACTGTCCATATAATGACATGGTGTCAAAACCTGGATTTGAACTCACGATTATGACAGCCTACAGTTCGCGTTCATCCCTTCTGACGTGTTTATAAAGTTCCTTAATAGTCAAAGATCCATGAATAAAACAAGCTTAAATATGTGTATGTACATAAAGTCAGTCTTAATGAAGATCACACACCATTATTTGACTTACTTATTTATTTATTTATTTATTTGATTGATGTTTTACGCTGTACTCTAGAATATTTCACTTTAACAATAGTGGACAACATTTTAGTGGGAAGAAACCGGGCTCTGGGAACCCACGACCATCTGCAGGTTGCTGGCAGACCTTTTATTATTTGAACAAATGTTAGAATATATACTCTCTATCTCACTAAAGATTTATGTATGTATTTCTTTGACTGGTGTTTACTCAAGGGTCTCCCTAAAGACCATAGCCCCACATCAATGCACACATGTAAATACAGAGCCCATTGTCATGCTAACCTTTACAAGAATATCATCCAAACTTTCAACACACATATACATGAAATACTGAAATAATATGAGGACAGGCGTGACTTCATCTCTGAAACCACTCAAGTTTGGAACAGAGACTGTTCAACACACATGTGTTATCATTAAAACAACCTGTTTACAGTTGTCACTGTCCAGGTGTGACTCGTCTAAGGGTCACGTAGCTGAGCTCAGGTGGGTGTGAGCTGTGTATTTAGAGCCTCACGTCGTGGGTAAGTCAGTCCGGCCACACTGTGACAAACAGCTCATTAGTCAGGCAGGTACATAAACCTTCAGCCAAAGCACATTTACACTCCGCCAGCAGTCTTACTGACATATCACAATGGCTCCTGGAATCAGGACGCTATCAGAGCTAAAGGATACAAGAAACACTCAGTTTTTATTTCTGTATGTGACCTTAAGGATATGGTCTAACACATAAAGCACAAAAAAGCTTCTTAGTTTTATTCTTTGGGGCATAAAAATGGTATTTAAACCACAGTCATCCTAAGGCCCCAGTAATCAGTCCAGAAACTGAGAAGCCTGCTGTGGTGATAGCTTTCAAAATAACTATATTGGAGGGAGGAAATTGGGGGCCCTGGGCTGATCTTGCATTTTAAGTACATGTATGTTCATCGATGACATGATTTCTGAATATTCCAGAGCACTGACAGAAAATACCCCTAAAAATAGAGGGATTATTAACAGAAAGTATGCCTCAGAACTGAAAAAAAAAACAAATTTCTCACTGTTTTAGCCTTTCTTTCATCACCACCTTAAACACCACACTCTTTGTCTTGTAGTGTTCTTTCATGTATCCTCCACGTCAAACTTGGTCTTAACTTCCACACACTTTATTGTGCTAAAATTGTGAATGAATCATCTGATGACTGAATGAGCTGTATCATACTTCCATGACAAAAGTGAAAAGTAGCATTTACGTTTAAATCTAAGACCGAGAATAATAACTGAAGTTAAGACAGCTTCCTGGTCCAAAGTGCTTTGGTACATCATGTACATACCTGTAGCTAAGTAAACACCCCGACGATGACAAAGGAAGCAACTCATTTTCGAAAAATGTTTTGTGTGTCTGTCTCTTTCAACAATTGGAATACTTGAAACATTCATCCATTAATCCATTCATCCATTAATCCATCAATTCATTCATGGATTAAGTCCAGTTGATTTTCACCCTAATAATTAACAGTGGATTATTTTCAATGAGACTCTGGACATACCATAAATGACCTAAAACATCGCCCACAACGGTGCATTGTTAGAGGCATCGTTAGAGGTTGTCACAAAATATGATTTTTGGTGCTGAAACTTACAACTTCCATTAGAATATCATCCTATGCTCCAAGCAAAATCTAAAATCAATAGAACTCTCAGAATCAGGAAAAATTGGCAACTTAGTCATGGATGAAGTTTATGTTCATTTAGGGTGTGTATATTTTTTAATTTCGGTGACTAAGACCCTGCTCTGGCTTGTTCTTCTAAGACATGTGACACAAAAATGTAAGATCCATGTAATACACTGCTGGTAAAAATAAAGATCTAAATGACAAAAAGAAAGTATGTAAAATTTTAGTTATTAATACTTTTCAAAAATGATCTCTAAGACTTCTAGTACATACAGGTACATTTATGCGTCCTTAAAAGTTTTCTCATAAAAAGGAACAGGTCAAGTTCGATGTTAGTAAATTCAAACAGGAAGAGAATCATGTAAAAAAAAAAATGAAAACATTGCAGCTATTGAACTGTGGGTTAAAAATACAAAATCTGAACGAGGACAAAACAAGGGGAATAACTCTAATAGACATCCTGTCTTTGATCTCTGCCAGACCAGTTCAAGCCAGATTTGACTGGCTCAGCTAGTATGTTGTAGCATGTTCTAGTGTTGACATTCAAGTCTGAGGTTGTTCAATGTGGGTCAAGGAAAGCAAATATCACACACACCAGCTAAAGGAAAGACAAATCTGTGTTTATGAAGAAGAAGCTAGTACAGTTTGTAGCATTAATAAATTCAGTTTTCAAGCGTTTGCACGCAAACACAACCATTATTTTCAAAAGAAGTAAAGTTTTCAGTAAGCTTAATTATTGGACTTAAAAACAAAAAATTCAAATACTTAAATGTGGGATGGAGCATTTTGTGGCATGACTAAGACAAGGCATATTAAAATTTAAAGCAAATCTTGGAAGTCATTGTGTTATTGTGCTGCACTATCAAGCTAGCCACTGTGCCACAAACACCCCTTAATCAAGCAGATCTGAACAATTTTGCTTGAAAGATGACAAATGTTTTTGACAGTGCAGTGTCATTAGTGGTTTTATGTCTGGCGAGAAAACATTGTTTGATTTGCGTGATGTAACTACAAGCCAGAGAGAAAAACTGGTTTCCTTATGATCTTCTCGGTCTTGTAATTTGAGGACAATGACACCCTGTAAAAATTGGCTGCAGTTTCAGAAAAATTATCATCCATCATCTGGATCCTTGTCATCAATAGCCCTTCTACTAAAATGCCAACACTGTGGAACTTGATTACATACATCTGCCTCATTAATACATCTAATTAAAACATTTGGCCTGCCTGTTACAACCTAGAAGGGACGATGTGTCTATAATATGTAGCGGCCCAATAAACATGAATGTACTGGTCCAATTCCGGGACTTAACCGGTTTGTTACGGCAGTACCGGCAGTTGGAGAGTTTAACAAGGCCAGTGCTGAACCATTTCCGGCTTGCCGCTATTTTGCCAGTGTTATGATCGCCATATCTGGCCCAGCGCTGGCCCAGTTTAGTTTTACCGATATTCAAAGCATGTACTGACCCACCCTCGGGCCATTATTGGCTGGCCATTATTGAGCCATTAAATATCGCCGTAACTTGCCCGTTGCTGACCCAATGAAGCTTTGCCGTTATGGAGACTTTAAAAAATCTCGTCAAGTCCCACGAAGCGCAAAATTTTCTTTAGATAAGTTTGCACAGGCCTGGGTCCAAAGAAATAAAAAGAATAATATTGAGTTGTGTTTTGTTTTTTGTTTGTTTTGATTTTTTGTGTGTGTGTGTTTTTTTTTCTGCTTTTTTTTTTGTTTGTTTGTTTTTTTTAGGGGGGGGGGGGGGGCTATTTATTTTTTATCAGCATACAGTGGCAGATTATTACAACTGATTTAAACTTGAGATATTTCAACATAACCAAATGTGAGTTTCTGTTTACATGGAACGTGAAAATAACTGTTTTCTGGAGCTAAAGCTGCATGTAGATATTATAAAAATATGACATATTTTGTTTTCGCACAACTCGAAACATTGGTCGGGGATTTCCGTGCCTTGTTGCACCTGACCGGAGTTGAGCGAAAACCTCCGAGCGATGTTCCGATTTGACTCGCTCGTAAGCGCTCGGAAAAACGTTTGGAGTTTCCGTACCTTGACCGGAGTTAAGCGAAATCTCCGAAAGATGTAGGCTGACGAGTACTGTTGGGTTAACGAGCACAAAAGTACGAGACCTAAAATGTACGAGACGTTCTGTTCCGGCGCGCTCACCGGCGTGATACCGGGCCAATGCCGGACCGGAGGATAGCCATTCCTTAACGAACATTCTGTAACAGTGAATTCTGGGATCTGGCGCCAAGAAAGCTGTCGGCTGCTACCTAGAGCTACGGTAAGATTGTCTCGAACTTTTATCACGAAAACGTAAAAACTACAGACTGTTACAAAAACATAATGAGTGACGGCAATTCAGTACATTTCACTTTCACTTTCCATTTTCAATTTCTAGATTATAGATACATACGAGTAGGCCAAACGAAGGCCCTGTCTACCTATATTATCAGTTTGGCACGGACAAGGATAAATTTACATGGGGACATTGTCAATCATTGGGAAGCACTGAAATTGTAAAGGCTAAAGCAGACATGCTGCATTCTTTACTTCGTTTTTGATGCCATGCTTATTTATTGACACAGATTGCAATCAGTGAATCACTAAAATAGTGAGTACATGTGACTTATTAAACAAAGTCAGTTGACAATATGTCGTACTGGACTAAAAGAAGGCGGATACATGAAAATGTAAATAAATATCTGTCCAATATAAGCATTGCTCAAAATAGTTCAAGGTCATGTCAGCTTAAAGGCCAGCAAAGTAGACAGACAGCTTTGGAGCATGGTTTGGTGAAAGGTCAAGAATTTGTCTGTATTAACAATGATCAATCTAGTGGAAGTACCAGTAGTACTACTCCATCTGGCATTGGCAGTAGTAGCCGTACTACAGCCGATGTCTCTATCAATACTGCCACTTGTTCCGTTGACAATACCACTACCGACATTAATGCTAGCTCCAAACAAAATAATACATTCACAGACAAAGCAGAAACCAATGATGTATTATATGACATAATAGACAATGAAGGGACATTTCCTAACAGCATACCAACAATGGATGTAGACAGTGATAGATTTAATGATTGCGGTAGTACTGATTCAGAGGAAGAAAATGTTTTGTCGTCAGATTTGTTAGCTGCATGGGCAGTTGAAAATAACATCACTCACACAGCAGTTGGCAGGCTATTAGTCTTACTTAGAAACCATCATCCAAATTTACCTAAAGACCCCAGGACTCTTTTGGATACTGGACATGTTGTGGGGATAAAGCAGATATGTGGGGGTTCTTACTATCATTTTGGACTCCAAGGTTGTGTAATTCGAAGGATAGAATTGAACAAAAATATGGAATGTATCAAAGTCATAGATGTTCAGGTGAATACGGATGGACTCCCCATTTTCAAAAGTAGTAACACTCAGCTGTGGCCTATTTTGGGAATGATACAAAATGAAGCAAAATGCCAGCCGTTTGTCATTGGGTTGTTTGTTGGACAAGAAAAACCAAAGGATCCTTCTAAATTTTTGAAAGATTTTATCACAGAGTATACAAAGCTAAAACTAGAGGGGATACAATACAAAGGTAGGCATTACCAGATTAACATAACATCCTTCATCTGTGATGCACCAGCACGTGCCTTTATCAAACAAATCAAGTGTCACGCAGGTTATTCCGCATGTGAAAAATGTACGCAAAAAGGCGTGTATAATGGGAAAATGACATTTCCTGAAACTCATGCAACGCTGCGAACTGATGAATCATTTGAAAAGCAGGAAGATAAGAACCATCACACTGGAACAAGTCCGCTTTGCAATTTGTTCTCTATGGTGTCACAGTTTCCAATTGACTATATGCACTTAGTGTGCCTCGGTGTAATGCGTCGTATCCTTGTGTTACTGATAAGGGGTCCACTTACAATTCGCTTAGGGCCTCAGACAAAATTACGCATTTCAGCTGCCTTGCTTCACATGTGTAAATTTATACCTAAGGAGTTTGCACGAAAACCCCGTTCACTGTCAGAGATAGACCGATGGAAGGCAACAGAATTCCGCATGTTTCTTTTGTACACAGGAACTGTTGTTTTAAAGGACAGTATCGCTGATGAGTTGTACAAAAACTTTCTTCTGCTCTCAGTCGGAATTACCATACTTATAAGTCCGTCTCTCTGCTATCAGTTAGTGGGCTATGCACATGAGCTTCTAGTAAGCTTTGTCCAACACTTTGCGCACCTTTACGGTGCTGACCAGGTCGTGTACAATGTCCATAATCTGGTCCACCTTGCTCAAGAGGTGAAAATACATGGTCCTCTTGACACAATATCAGCATTTCCTTTTGAAAACCACCTGAAAACTCTGAAGCGGCTTGTGCGGAAGAAAAGCTTGCCATTACAGCAGCTTGTCGCAAGACTGAAAGAGATCTCTCAGATATCTCCCTCAGCTGCTACATTGCCCACAGCTGCTGATGGTGGACTGAAAAAGCAACATTTTCTTGGTCCAATTCCACAGGGATATAAATACCAGAACTGTGTCCAATACACAGAAGTTGAACTGGACCATTTCTGTGTTGTAACAGAAACCGGCAACAATTGTGTTGGGGTAGGGTCAAAGGTTTGCCTCATCAAAAATATTTTGTATTGTGGTGGAGATGTACTGGTGGTTTATCAGTCATTCAGATCATGTAGACCATTTTTCTCTTACCCTCTCAATTCAAGTGAAATCAACATCCACATGGTCACCGACCTCTGTGACAAACTCCATGTTGCTCCCATCCAGGAAGTGGTTCGGAAATATGTGTTGTTGCCATATAAAACTGTACATGTCGCAATTCCTCTTATTCACAGCTGTTAGGTACAGAAAAGTGATATACACGTGACATTATGCAGGGTTGGAGTCTTATACATGTAGAATCAGTAGCAATAGTCTTTTTTGTGTGTTTTTTAAATTTAATCCAAGAGCGATAATTTGATCAAATCTTTTTGTTGAGAAAGCCCCAAATGCCTGCCTTACCATAACTTTCTATTTCCCAGACATTGCCAATATATATGTATGTATGTATATTGATTTAATGATACTGTGGTTCAAGTTTCTAATATTTGTGAAAACATTAGAGGACCAACTAGAGGGATTGTCATTGAAAATGGAAATGTACTTCAGTTATTAGACAATAAATATCTACATACTGTACATACATGTATTTAAACCTTTCCAAGCTTGAACTAGCCTAATCATGACACTGTTTAATTATTGTTTCTAAAAGTCTAGTGAAGGACTATAAAAGAATTGAAGAACAATGTTGTATGTGACATACACCCCAAATGTAATTGTGATTTGTGTAAATGTACTGAATTTGTGAATCCTTTCTTATTTACAGACATACATGTCATTGACAATGTATGCCGTCGTAGTTTTTGTGGAGACGGATGAAGTAGAGCTTGTTGCTTCCAACTGGTTACAGTCTCAGACAAAAACTTTTTGGCCACCGTATCGCAATATGTCTAACGTAACTAAAGCTGTAAAAGACAGAGTAGCAGCTGACAAAACTTGGCCAAGTTACAGCATTCGCATCCTGTCTGCTTGTGGTGAGTATCATGTAAAACGTTTCATTATTAATTTTAACTCATTATATTACATGTCAGACATACAGTTCAGAAAATGGTGATTCTAAGGTTCTAAATAATGCTGCATATACTTCAAAGGGAAAAACTAACCATTTTAAGACGTGTAAACCACATATTAATTAGTCTCTTGTTACCTGCAGGCTGCAGAACTGTACATTCATGGGGCAGTTTTGACCTTCAAACCATCAGAAAATAGCTCCAATGTATTCCTTTTTGATATCAAAAAATGAAAAAAACCTCTGTGATGGTGAATCATTACAATCATGTTCGCCGACAACACACTCAGATGAATGACTTGAGGCAGGTTTTCCATGCATTGTTTTACAGGTCGTGCAGAAAGTGTCATGCAAAAAATTCATCTCAGGTGCTGCACCGATAGCCTCTAACGATAGCAATTAAGCATCTTATATTGGTGCAGCAATGTTTCACTGGTATCACAAGTGTGCAACAAAGCAATGGTTTACTTCTAGTGCTCTAGTTTCCTCAATGTATGAAGTTGGTGGCCGTTGTGCAAATACATGTAAGGTAATATTGAATACTTAAATGATGTTAAAACAAAACAAAATGAACGTACAGCGGAAAGAGAATAACCAAAGCAGTGACGTGTGTGAGACATTGGGATATTTGGCTCACACAGCCGAATGAAAATGTCTCCCTGTCACTTACCTCAGACAGGGTTTTATTCTAACTGTTCATGTGATTGCAAATATGCTACCACACATGCCCCTTAGCAGCGCGGTTTGAACAGAATTAGGTAAAAATAAATACTTGTTTAAGTGTTGACAACTAAGAAATTGAGAAAACTCGGTTCGCTGTATTGTTTACACATAACAATGGACAATATGAAAATGAAATGCATAGGTGCCAGGCCTTGGGGAACAAATGCCCCCCACAGCAAAGTCCCAGAATATGCTGGGATAAACCACAATTGGTCAGTCAGGTTTAAACCACAATTGATCTATCATCTTATCGCCTAATTCAGATATTCTTGCCTGTGGGCCGTGGCGCAGGGAAGCCAGTGATCAACATGTTGGGATGCAAATTCAAACTTTTCGAGAACAATGATGCTAGTAGCGCTGTGAAAACAGAGCCGCATTTGCTGGAGAACTAGCGCATTCCATCACTGTATAATACAGGAGGGAAGTTGTCGGTGACTTGCCAAAGGTCAACTGGTGGTCAACTGGTGGTTTTTCCCTGGTTTTTTTCCACCCAACCATAAATACTGACCTTCTGTCATATAAGGGAAATACTCATGAGTACGGTGTAATAAAAATGGACTGTAATCAGTCAGTCAGTCAAATGTTCTGCATTTTCCATGCAGATAGCTATGAGGATGGCAGAAGAAAGCTTCGAATGGCCGAGGAAACCTCAGACATACAAACAGATGATGAAGTTGGAATGGGGAAGGGTGCAAGAAGGTACATAGAGAGAACAGCATTAAAACAACACTATTACAACAATAAGTCTCCTGTAAAGAATAAAGAGAAACAAATCAAAACTTAAAACACTATCGCCCACAGCCATGGAGTAGTGGCTAGCGCTCTTGGCTGCTGAAGTGCTGGTCAAGACATCCCGGGATCGATTTCCCATAGTGTCAGGGAATGTTTCTCTCATTCCAGGCCGTTTGGCTGATTGGTTATGAGGCTATCTTTTGCAAGGTGGACGACAACGCTTGTAAGTACCAAGAAAAATCAGGTAATATTGGTATTAATGGACTGCAATTCGTTTGAGACCTCCTGCTGTCCACCTTTGATTATGTGGAGAAGTTGTCAGTGACTTGCCAATGGTCGGTGGTTTACCCTGGTTTCTTCCAGGGGTTTCTTCCACCCGGGGATGCCCAGAAATACTGACTCGCCATCATATAACAGAAATACTGAAAGGAACGATCTCAGCCTTGCTTCACAGAGCAAATTAAGATCGCGCTGCTTCCAAACTCGCATTTTTTTTCTGACAAGAGCACTATCATAATTTGATAGTGAACAATAATGTACACATGTTATAATGCACCGATTGCCTTACTGTACAGGCGCAAAGAGCGAACACTATACAGCGACACAGACGATGATGGTGATGATGAAGCTGTTGCCGGACCAGTTAAACGCAAACATCTCCCCCCAGCCCTGCCAGTCCCACCTTTTCCAAGCCTCCATGTTCCTGCTGGTATACAACTGGACAATCGACAAGGTACCGTGTCCCTATCTTACACAAATTTAACATGTAAGGCTTGTTTTTGGAGTTCAAGGTCAAATGCCACATTTTTAATATTCGTTAAAACAACCATAAACAGCATCAACTGGAATATGTGTCATCAGGGGCAAGTATGAATAAAGCAGCGTACTGATGACGTCGCGACGTTCTGAAAAGCAGGGGCGACAAGCAAGGGAGATTTGTTTACATTCAAGTGCCACAAGGCTGTGGTCGATAGATATGAGTCGGAATTCGAGAATACACGCGTGAAGTACACAAAATAGTATCAAAAATGCAAAAAGACAATCATTGTGCAGGTAATGTGATTAGTCAACAGCATAAATACCGGTACATCACGCACTGACACATCGCACTGAAAGGACCGATGATGTAACTAAATCAACAGCCTGATCTTGAAAGTTGTGTGACAACAAATAACACTAGCTGTAGACAGATTTCATTAAATCTAAACAGCGTGTACATTAAATATAGTTATAATGCTCTTTTTTCAGCCACAGACAGAGAAATACTAAAGGCTATCAGTGCTGTCCAGGTATCTTTGGATGAAGTCCGCAAAGAGGTTTTGTCCCAAAGACAGCTGCTGAACATGATGATCAGCAAAGAGGCATCAAGTGGCACCATAGATGTGATGGATACCTTTCCAATAAAGTCCATGGAAGAGCTGGATGGAATGGAAAACAAAATTGAAGATAAAGAAATTGCTAAATCACTGGTAAGTTTGTTGATGTCTGTCTGTTCATCTATCTGTAAGCAAGCTTAAGCTGACAACTCATCTTCTCGTACTTCAAGATGCTGCTTCAATTATTTCTGAAGTTTTTGCCCTATTATGATAGATATTAATGATAGTAAATTCTTGTCCGATTTTGGACAGTATGTGCCTATACCTGCAAGAGAGCTTGTCAACGCATCTGCTCCTAAACTCATCACAGGATTCTCTTGTAACGTGGTAAACAAAACGGATGCCATGCTGGGATGGTCATCTCGTCTTGGGTGTTACATGGCTGCAGATATTTCCGGAGTTGAAACTTCGTGGACATGATGGATTTCTTATTTGGATCCAGCTGCTACAGTGTTTTCCAAATGGTATTGTCGTGGTCAAAACCAATTGAGTTACCTCAATGAAACTTGGTGGGCTGATAATTTTTTTGTACTGGTATGGCAATTTTATGTCACTATTGTGCCTTATACTTTATTCTATGTGTTTTTTCTACCTTCCTATGGCTGCCGGTAGATGTAGAGGGCGGGGGACATGGGTGGGAGGTCTTATGGTACATAATAATCTATGGAGGAGGGAGTACATAGATAAATATGGTCCACAGCGGCTGATTTGGATGGGGAGGGGGGGGGGGGAAGCATGGTACATTAGGCCTACTATTATCAGCGGCGGGGGATTTAGGGGAGAGGCTTGGTACATAATAATGATTAACGGAAGAGGATTGGAAGGGCAATGGCAGTACATAAAGATGGTCTATTATGGAAAATGGACAGGGGGTTGGGTGTGGCAGTATGTTAAGGTGCCGTTAAGAAAGAAAATAAGGTAAGGCAGCTTGAGTAACATCACAGAATTTGCAAGATGATATTTCAGGAACATGAGATGTTTCACCTTAAGGATTGATGAATAGAATTAGTATGGGGAGTTAGAGTGATAATTTCAATTTCAATTTATTATTCAAGCACAATTTATACTCACATATAAACATGGCTCAGATAAGCATTAGGAGGGATGAATTCACTTAGTATTACTTGAGCCCTCGGGTCCAGGGGTTTTTTGTTAGCGCAGCTTCATGTTCAAAGAAGTAGCACTTGACTCCCACCCAACCCATCACCACCCTAGCCAACTTTTGGCAAACAACTGTATTGCTTTACAGCTTGAAAATTTTCACTTAGCATCACCTTCAGGATGTAAAAAAAACAATATAGGTAACCATCAATGCTATTTTGGCTTTACAACACAAGGTTATTATACCAGTATGTAATATTATTGTAGGTCAATCAACTCAGCCTCATCGGGGGTTCTAATCTTAAGGAGGCGACCAGACGGGTGATGTCTCAAACCATATCCCATAATGTTGCTCTGAACCTTAATTGGGCAGGGAGGAAGGGCTGGAAAGGTCAGCAGACTGAACCGAAGAGAGCATTTGGTGGTCTGCGCCTATGCGCTGCAATGAAAAGTAAGCATTTTACTGAGCATTTGTTTTTGATATTAATGTATCCTGGACAAAGTTTATGTGCCTGCATTTTGGTCCTTGGCAATTTGCTTCCCATCTATCGCATTGGTGATTGGTGGGTTAAATATTATAGTTTTTCATTCTCTCTTTTTTTTTCATGACCTAATTGGAGTTGAAGAATGTTCATTTTGTCTGTTTTACCTCAGTCTTGTATTTTGAGGGGAAGAAAACTAAAGAACCACAAGTATCCTAGCTAAAAGGGCTTTCGTTCCTCATTCTATAGTTGGTTGTACTTTTGGTAGCATGGTAAACTGCTAATTATGCTAATTACTGGGAGCTGCCAACATTGAACTGAACTATGTTCTGTCGTGGAATAAGTTAAAAAAAATTCTTTATGTACTATCCCTTCAAATTATGTTGTTGCTTTTTGTTACATTTAATAGAGATGGGAGATCGTAACAGTGCTTTTAGAAATATAAGTTGAACTGTCCTGATCATAAAAAGTGCTTGAAACAATCCCTACCTACAAAGAAGAAGAGTCTAGGAGATCAAAAATGGCAGCTCCAAGTAACTACCATAATTGGCAGTTGATTGTGGTGTTGCAAGTCGTAATTTCAAAGTGCGTGCAACTATACAGGTGAATGAAAGGCCTTTAAGCTAGGATAATTGTGGTTCTTTAGTTTTCTTACACTTAATGAAATAAAATCCTGTCAGGTGATTCAATCGCTTAAATAATGCACTATCTTACAGAATTGACCTTTTGTTTGACAGGCAAAGCGGCAGGCATGAACGCTCAAACAACTGGTCCATACTGATTGTCCATTATGTAGTTGATTAGAGGCCCTGAAGGAGACTTTTATTTCTATTTCCCATAATAAATCCTGTCAGGGTCATCAGGTCGCCTTGATGAATTGACCCAGTTGTTTTTGGGCTCCAGCCTTCGGCTCAGGGGTTTAGCCAGAAATCTGAAGCAAGGTGTCCAATTTGCCCGTTTAGAGGTCATTTTTCTTGAGAAGGGTGTCCAAAATTGAAATTTTCCTATCTCACTCATGTTAAAACTGTTGAAAATAGCCCGATAAAATGGGACCAGTTTCAATTTTGCCTATCCAGTTGGAACGTTGCTTGGCTTCTCCCTTAATTCCGTTTGATAATCCATTATCTAGGCTGTTAGTTGACACAAATAACACAACAGTACCTGTAATAGTATGCAGGGCGCAAATTATAATATTAGAATTTCCACTCATCAACATTGCTATTATAGCAAGTTAACAACTCCGAGAAAAGACATACAATTCATTTTGACTCTATATTTAGGTACCTTGCTACATTTCGCAAATTATACAAAGGGTATTGCAATTCCGAATTGAACACAGAGTATTCTGCCAATTCTTTTGTTATGCCACAAAGACCTTAAAAGCATAGTAAGGGTTGATAACAAGTTAGTCTCAAATGAAAAATGGTTCACAAAAATATTTTTATTTATTGTCTGCGATTTTTTCTTACAAAGTTATGAGGATTTGAAAATTTGACTTTATGGAAGCCTATTGAGAACCGAAGAACCAGTGACGTCACAGGAATTTGTTAATTCCGCAGCAATTGTTTATTCCGGCATCAAACTTTCATGATTTAATACGCAAGCCAATATCACCCAAATCATTTTAATCGAAGACGTAGTATCCATCCAACATGTATGATCTACAGAAATGAAAGCAGAATTATGACATCACTGGACCTTTTTATGGCCGAAACAGGCCTCCATTGAATCTAAAATTTCAAACGCTTATAACCTGGTGAGGAAAAATCGTAGAAAAATAATAAAAATATTTTTACCAACAATTTTTTATTGCCTTTCATATGACGATAAACTTCGGTGAGGCCTTATTTTCTTTTCTTTTAAACGGGCTATGCCGGACATTTTCAGCAAAAAGTGGAAGTGGTAGTCGCAAATCAATCCAATCCTATGCCATTATTAAAGAACAGCCCAAAATATTGCCCTCTACCATAAATCAGGCTCATTGATGCACGCCTTAGTGTTTAGAACAGCAGATAAAGTTCAATAAAACCGTTAATTCGGGTCGAATTAGCAATTTTATCAACTTAATCAACGGGCTAAAACGTGCATGGATGAGGCTGATTTTTGGTGGGAAGTATTATTTTGCCTAGTTCTTTACCAATAACATAAGATTTGATTGATTTGTGACTATCAATTTTTTTTTGCTGAAAATATCCGGTATAGCCCCTTTAAGTAATTTCTTGGTTATTGGATTGGTCAATTACTGCTGGTTACAAAACTCGTTACATACTATAAAGGGATTTAGTTGAACTTGTCATTTTATAAGATTGGAAAAACAGATACATTAAAAGAGCGGCATATACAAAACCTTAATAGTGTAACCGACGTAGGAAAGATGGCTTAATGTCACTTGTGCATTGTACTGTGATGTCATTTACACTGGTGTTTGTCTTGATGCTGTGTTGTGTCGTCGGTATAAGGTACGCTATTGTGAGAAAACAATAAACAGTATTTTATTCCGACAAGAGTAGCAGAATGGGATCGGCAAACAGGCGAATGAATAATGTTCATGAAAAATTATGACCAGTTCTAATCAACCGTATTACAGAATCCGACCTCTTGACACTGTCCTTCCAAAATTTGCCTTGAAAGTGCCATTTTTATCAGAAGTAGCTATAAATGGGTAAAGTTAGGTTACCCAACCGTCTGAGGTGCCCCTTTAGTTTAAGTATGCTTGCCCCTCAGCATCTTGAGTAAGGCCTATGTGATATTTTTTGAGTGTGAATGCATACAAATTATTCACATGATCAGTAGTACAAGCTGGCCTCATAAAGACATCCCGTGATCTCAAACCATCTCGAATTGGATAATTTGAAAGCCAGTTGTTTTGTTTCTTTAAATGGGCTTATTCTCAGAAACTTTCAGTTTGCCTAGGATGATTCTATACATGTTGACGTGTAGTTATTTCGATACAGTTGTATTCAAAGAAACTGGCAGTTAATTTGCCTTGTGAAATGTGTGTTCACAGAAGCGATGCTGAAGAACGTTGCCTTCAAAACAACAGAAGACCAGGTCGAGAGAGAAATGATGATATGGCTTCGCAACGCCTGCGACAGGCATGGGGGCAGGAAGAGGCGCGCTGAGTCTCAAGCCACTGTGTCAGTAGTGACTGTTTCGGAAAACAGCAAAATCGCTGAAATCACTGAAAATGAACTTTGATCGGTCCGAGCTATTTTCCTGTGCTTGATTTAAGAGTCAACTCTTTTTGTGCCATTGGTGCAGGTGGGATCAATTAAACTATTTGAAACTTACATATACATGTTGGTTGAGTTCCTTACTTTATAAATGTAAATAAGTTCTGAAACTGTTTTGGTGATTCACTGGTCTCCCACCAGTTTGTATTCTTCATCAAACCTTTTGCCAAGAGCCGTTATGGTAACATTTTCAACCTTAAAGCCGAAGGTTTTGACAGTCGTACTGTTTGGCATATATGTTGCTTTCTTGTCGACCAATAGAAAAAGGTTAAAAAAATATCAAGGTAGGGTTACTGCAAATATCAATTTAACAAATGTCGCTGAATGATTACTTTTATTCCTAGGAAAAGCAATGGATTTGATTGGGGATAAGCATTCTGGGTCTTCACTATATCTGTTTAGGACCAGTTATGAGCAAAGAGTACATTGGCCCAATTCTAAATGTACTGTACTGGCCCTATTCTTACAAAGATTGGCGCTGTATTGGCCTAATAACTTTATGCAACTCTGGGCCAATCAATGTATTACTACACTGGTCCAATGCATGTTTAAAAATGGATACATAATGGTGAAATTCCCAAACCAGTACTGGACCAGTGCCGCGCCACTGTGCAAAACGTGTATTGGTCCGATAATTGTTTCCCCAAATGGCCCAATTGAATACGTGTCAGCGTGCCAATATTGGTCCAATGCTTTTATGTTTCTTGGGGGTTAAGAGTTATTTACTTATTTGATTGGCATTTTACGCCATAATTAAGAACATTTCACTTATATGCCGGCGGCCAGTAGTATGGCGGGAGGGAAACCCACGACCATCTGCCGGTTGCTGCAAGACCTTCCCACGTACGCCCGGAGAGGGAGCCAGCGTGAGCTGGGCATGAACTCACAGCGAGCGCAGTTATATGGTAATGTGACTACATTGTTAAAGCAAGCACCAGGTAACACGATTGATCGGCTCACCCACCATTATTTACTAAACCACCCTCCTTCAATGGCCTACATGTAAAATTCTGCTCTTGGATAAATGACTCATTCCTCCGGTTTCTGACAGTTCTATTGATCACAGAACAGTCTATTCAAGTTTGTACGGGAGGCAGGAATGGATGATACCCTTCGAGTCTCAGGCCCCAAAGTAATATATCAAGATCCTTATTTGCTCCTAATAATGCATATTTTCTGGGTGAATTTGGAGGGTGGGGGGGCGTCAGAAGCAGTATTACTGACAAATTTTAATTCCCACACATCCCTCCTCCTCCTCCCCCCCCCTTCCATGAAACAAAAAGCCCCTTTAACATATACCTCATACTGGTGGATGGAAAGTGGATCTCCAGCCTATCTCCATATCAGCTACATCATCTAAATGGCCAGACATACCCAACAGCTTTATATTTGGCCAAAAAGGCAGTGAGAAAGAGTGAACAGCTGAGGTTGGGGAATCAGGCTCTTGACTTTACTGCTAACCACAACAAAACACCAGTACCTGCTGACACTGAATTACCAGAATGAAACATGGGAAAATGCCATCAATCCAGAGCCAAACAGAAAGCTACTATTCTCCAAGGGTACATTTACCAGTGGATGGAAATTTCCAAAACAGGTGATGAAGCCTTAGGTATTAGTGTCTATATTGTGTCATAAGCACTGTCAGAATTGAATTTCCCGGCTGCTCCTTGGGAGATCAGTGCAATCTCAACTGAACCAGTGCGGTTCTGTAAAACATAAATAAATACCAGTACCGTAAATAACCTAAAACTTCTTCCATGGCTGAGTGACTCAACTTTCCCAATAGTGAGAGTTCTGTTGATCTTAAAATTATCCTGGAAGCAAAATTACATATAATCTACGCTACACGTACAACACAATTTTTAGGTCAAACGCATTTAAATAAATGGCCATGTATCACAAACAGAAAATTTTATTGACTGGCCTAATGTGACCCTCAGGACATGCAGAAAGCCTTGTATCAGGTTAAAGCCTTATGTTTGCTCTGGTGTCTCTAACATCACTCAGGGGAGACATTTAGAAGGCATCTGCATCAAGAGCACATTAGTATCACAAATCAGATAAAAGTCAACAAATTAAGAGGTTATAGGTGAGAAAAAAAAAGCAACCTGAAGCCAAGCATAATTGCTGTCACTAACTAAATCAATACGGAGCGCCGCTAAAAGGGAGCATACATGTAGACGTGATACATCCTATAGAGCAACACAGACCATTTAATAAATAGGAGTTATGGGAAGATGTAATGACAAGTACTACATGTCATTCAGAACACCAAAAGTCACTTTATGTGAGCTACCGATACTGTACTGTACACACACTCCTTGTACTGTACACACACGCTTTCTTTATCAGCATTATTTTCCTCAAATCATGACTGCGTGTACTGTGTGTACTGAGCACTGGAATGCCATTTCTAAGACACCACACAGACTCTATATGCTGGTCACTGGAATGCCATTTCTAAGACACCACACAGACTCTGTATGCTGGTCACTGCTCAGACTATCAAAACTGCCTACGGAGGCAGTACATGTACAATAACAGTTAATCATCAAAAGTTTGGACGCCCTGATCAGTCTTGGAATTGAACCGTGTCTTCCACTGCAAATAGACAGTCTAAATTACAACTGGTCCTTAATAACCTTATGGCTCTCCTAACTATATGTGGGCTGCGCATACTAATGAACAGTTTTTGTGCATCTCATACATCACCAGATCTCTATTTTACTTATGCATTTTAGATACCACTTCATGCCACATGAAAGCAGTACCGTATTTCACCTAAAGTCCTGATTGATTTATCTGTCTTGTAGGGTCACCCGTGACATTTTTGTGAGGTTTGATTAATTTTTCAGAAATTTTTTCAGAAAGCATGAAAATCTGTCATGTACTTCAGCCAGATATCTGCAGACTGTATTAAATCTTGGTAACAGGTCATGATGAGCATCATTATCATTGATAGTACAAACAATGTAAATCTTAGGCAGGGAAATATATACAATATCAGGCAGGAAAATATACATGATATCAGGCAGAAAAATGCACCTGATATCAGGCAGAAAAATGTACCTGATATCAGGCAGAAAAATATATACAATATCAGGCAGAAAAATGTGCATGATACCAAGGCAGAAAAATATAACATGCTCACTCAGGTCAGAATGGTGAGAAGATATAAATGATTTTATAAATTCGATGAAATCTTTCATGAAGAAGTTGTAATACCTTGAACATCGCTACAACAACAACAAGTCAAAAGTTATCCTGTATCAGTACAGGTGTAACTTACCAACTATTCACTCTTCAATGCAAAGGTGGCACGACGTGGCACGTCTTCAGCTGTGTGACACCAACAGGTGATATATTATCAATACATCCATGAGGGATAGAGACTTTATAAGTGTACCTCATCAGGCCACACAAATGTACTGTCTGCAGTTGACAGAACAATGACCCTAAACGGAAGAAGGTTAACCTGCCACTAAAACCCTGCGTGAACGCACAGTCTACCTGAGCTAACGAGCCAGGTGAAAAAGTTCTTCTGAAGTAACCATTCATGGACTCATCAAGAGTTTTATACGGGAAGATTGCGTCAAGTGTTTACTAGATGGTTTGGGATTTAGGCCAGAAACCAGGCCTGACCTAGTTTACCTGTGCAGCCCCTTCCCATACGACAAACACACCTGACCCACAGAAAGCTTGTTAACATAAACCTATCACCTAACCAGCCAGCATTATATCACTCTGCATTCACTCACTTGACAAATAAGCTCGAGCTATCACCACTGCGGTGCTGGACTGAACTTGACCACAGAGATATGCCATTGATTGAGGTGGCAATAAACTACCTGTGTATATCTGCAAATGGCTTCACCTGTGACCCTCAAGTGAGAAGGCTCGGAGGGTTATAAGATCAATGAGGACATAATATGGCCATGCACGGATAGCATGAAAGAAAAAAACTGTTCACGATCTCATAAAGAACATTCTCACAATCACCTATAGCTAACAGACTTGGCCATCCACCCAACTTACATGTTTCTTATAAATGGTGAAGTAGAAAATTAGTGCTACTCCCCTGTTTCTGCATATTTATAGCATGGGGGAGAAAGCAATTAAAAAACCGAAATTTGGACCCCCTGACAAACACACTGGCTTCAAACAGGTGGGCTGGTTCAAGTAAAGCAGTGAGTCAGAATTAGTTACCAGTGTATACAAGCACATGTTACATCCATTCTTATTCTTAATCCCTTAGGTAAGTTTCTAAAAGAGACAACAAAGATGACCACCACAACAGCAGCAAACTTCCCTATACTAAACTATTCATTTTCAACTTTTGACCTAGAAAGGCATTTTATCATGGTTCACATCTGTGCAGAAAAAATACACACATACATCCAAAATGCCTTTATATACAAACAAGTTAACCTTTTCTCAGATTATTCTCAATTTAGGAATGGTCCAAAGTGAAAGTGAAAGCTGACAAATCAGACAAACATAGTTACTCGTACCTGTGACAATCTCCATGGTGTAGATATCCACACTGGTATACTAGTGACTGATCAGGCCATATCAAGCCTCACATGATTCGTGTATAGGCCTAGAGAGGTTAACACGGTATTCAGAGGGGTTAACACGGTATTCAGAGGGGTTAACACGGTATTCAGAGCACCTTGTTTATGTTGTGGTTCATGATCACAATCTTAAAGACTTCCCCTTCCCAACCCCCCCAAAAAATACCCCTACAGCCCCAGGGGAAAACAGGTCAAGGAAAGCAGGATGTAAACATCGGGTATGCCTCTCAAACAGAACGTGAGGGTAATAAGGAGCCTTACCTGACATGATTAGCGCTGACGTGCCTCTTTAGCTCACACCAGGACAGTCCAGCTATTAAAAGCTGTGGGGGTCAGGTAAACAGCCCACCTGTACTAGCCAGCTTTCTACTCTACCCCCTGCTCACACTATCTTATCTCTAGTCTCCTTGTCACGGCAGTAGCTTGTACAGGTAACACAGCCTGATAGACTGAGTACCTGACACAGGTGAATCAGCGCATGACCCTCAGGGTTGTACAAGACTTTTATTGTACACACACAGGTATATCATATTAAACTCACTCTTAATTCACAATAGCAGGAAATGTCCTCAACAATTAAATTACACTGAGGAGATGTACACTGTAAAAAAAATATCATAATCGAGTTTTTAAGGTGTAACAATTACAGAATAAACTGTACCTGTGAACTTGTAACGTGGAAGTGAAGTGATCTTGAGTGGAGGTGGAAGAAGAAAGCAAGCTTCCAGTTTCACTGGGGTGAACAAAAAGGGACAGACTATTTACAGCCACATTAAAAGCCAATCACTGACCTTAGCAAAAGGTCAAATGGGGTCAGTTTAGAGGTCATGCTGTTCCAAATATATAAACACAATATCACACGCATATGCATGTGTATAAATATAGTATTTACATATTTATATTCAGGAGATTCTGTACAGCTTTACTACTGTAGTATAATTAGGCACATTTATGCAGATAATGTTCATTATCAGAAATGATAATGACAAGAATGATGCCAGTAATGCTACTCAATTTTAGTGGACGAATTTACTTTAGAAAACAGAATTTTGTCTGAAAAATTTAACAGATCAACAGTTGTTGACTTTGGCCTTCGAAACAACCCACTACCAATGAATATGTTGGCTGATCTTACAGGAACTGGTTTCTAACATACACAATAAAACTCTTTAGAGACCAAAAAGCCACCATATTTACACACATCAATTGCCAAGTTCTCCATGGTGGTGTGTTGTTCATGTTGGTGTGTTCTCCATGGTGGTGTGTTCTTCATGGTGGTGTGTTGTTCATGATGTGTGTTCAGGCTGCTAGCTGTTGCTATGCCTGATTTTCCCAGCACACTTAACACAGGTCACATTATCCGACAGTTTACTGGCTGACTTGTGCCAGCCCTCACAGTTTAGCGAGGGGTCCAGCGGGACAACAAACAAGTACCATATCAAACACTTGTATCCCCAATAAATACTAATCTGCCATGGAGCACAGATGGTTTGGCTCGTTTTGTTTCCAAAGGTCTGGTATATCATCCATCAGCTGAAAACAGCAGTCATTTCATCCATGACTAACTTGTTTATTTCTCCTTATTCTGAGAGTTTTATTGATTTTAGAAAGGTGTTTTGAGGTTTGCTTGGATCATAGGATGATATTTTACTAGAAAAATTGTACGTTTCAGCTCCAAAAATAACATTTTGCGACATTTATTTGTCTCTAAAAATGCATGTTTTGTGTGCGAAATTTTTATCCACCAATATAAGTGTTTATGAAACACTCTGATAGAACTATGTGGTGTACAGAAATGAAGCTTGCATCTTCAGGGACACAATAATTGATTCACTTGAGCCTCATTTTCAGAATAATTACATGCATAAATTCCAGTGAAAAGTACGCCTTGGAGGTCAACAAGGCTGAAGACTTAAAGGAACCTTTTTCTGTAAAAAGAAGTTCAGTATTTGATGGGAAAATCACTTTCTATGATTAACACCAATTTAATTTTGCACAGAATTGAATGAGTCAGCTGCATGACTGAGGGTAATTTATATATCTATATTAAATGTCTATCAATTGTAAACTCAGTACCACTGCAGGCAGAAATGAAGAAAATGCTTTACATCGGCATGCATTCAATTTTCTGTTTACACACATCTATAAGTAGACTAATTAAAATGGAGGAACAAATTAAAGCCACACCAATAAATAACCAGCTAAATAAAAATAAAAAAATAACATAAGAGTGAAAATACTGAATGTAAATATCTTTAAAGGATCTATCTACCATAAACTCACACTGAATCTTAATCGTAAATAGAAACCACAAAGCATACATTTACACGTATCTGTTCCACGAGGCTTAAGCTCAGTTAGTGTTTACACTTTTCCAGGAACATGTTGAGTTAAACAAAGAACAAACTAGTCATAATAATATAAGTCATGATAATATAAGGAATTGATTTCTATGAAAGCTATAGAGTAAGGGCCTCTGATCATGAGATATGAAAAATCTCACTATATATAAACTCTGTCATCAGACGAAGATAAATGCCATCAATTTATTCTTAATTCTTATGGTGGAAAAATGACGATAGTCAGTGAGCTATTCAACCATAATTCAATTTCTCATCATCTATAAAGCATATCTTTTAGCTCTACATGTTTGTCGATGCATCAATTTTTCGTCTGAAGGGTATTGATCCAGTAATTGTTTCACGCAGCGATGGATATCCGCCCGTTCTACACTGATACATATACTCACACTAAAGACATCGCCCAAGCACAGAGTTGAGCCACACAACAAAACCTTTTGTATCAGTCGACAATTTCAAGTTCAGAACTATGTTTAGATGGCGACAGCAGAGAGCTTTTAGCGTGGTCATACCCGTGTGGTTTCTTGAAATGGCTCCAGTATACTTACACGTCCTTTTCACGGCTGTTGTGAATGGAACATAAATGCCAGGAAGGATGATCACACATGGGACTTTTGCGCTAGTAATCAGCTGCAAATCTTCTGCGGAGAGGAAATTGGCTCAGACCACATAAAGCAGCTAGTCTTCCGTACCAGTGACCGTCAACCACAACAAATATATGGATCTGTCGAAGGTTGCATGGAATCGGGGATAGTGCCTCCCAGGAGAGTCTGTCTCTTCAAATCTCTCTGTATGTCTGCAGCCTTTACCGATCACTCAAGGTTGCAGAGTTTCTATGAGTGTACAGAACTCGGATCAATGGGTATGTGTGAGCCTCTTGCCACAGTTCAATTGGGGTACGATAAATTCTTAGCAAATCTGATCACACACCTATAAATGTAGCTCGTGTTTTACCATTTTCACAAGAATGTTATCTGATCTGGACACTCACAGGTTATTTCCTTGAAGCTGACACCTATCCACCTAGCTGAATGTTACATCTTAATTTTCAAAATCTTGAAACTGATGTTTTCAAATTGAATATATACTTAAGGTGGTCCAATTTGTAAAGGATTTTATTTTTTAGGATTGTTGTCAATTTTAAAAATGTTTCCAGAGTTTTCCTACTCCAAGCCTGAGATGAGTGACTAAGGTCAGTTCAAGGTCAACTCAACAAACCCAGAAAATGTTCCCCAAAACTCCTACTAAAAGTTTGATCTATGAATTATCAGCCAATCAGAAGGTTTTGTCTGCAGTCTATTCTCATCAATGGTGCCCAAGGGCATGGATCTATATCATCGCACAGTCTCACCCAGGAAGAGCATGAAAACTTTTTAACTACAGGAATAATTAATTCACACCACAAACATCTGTGCGGATCTAAAAACTGTTAGATATCAGCTCTGAACCAGGTCAGAATCTCGTCAGGGATAAACCCTCTTGTCAGTCAATCAATCATCCTCTCAATCAATCATTCTCTCACACAGCAGGGGTATAATTATAATTTACATGGATGGGACAGAAACAAAGGCCTATTAAGCCACATATTGTAATTTATGCACTCAATTATCATCAAAATGAAAATAAGAATGATTTGCTTGCGTCATTAAAGATGCAAGCTTCATAAAACTGTTCAGTTTATTTCTCTAAACCCCACAGCTCTCTCTGAACGTTTGAAAACATTGGTCCAGAGACGGTTGATATGGTTGGTTTAAGAATAAGGGTAAATTTGGAAACAAAAGCAGTCAGTGAAATATGGTTCCAGTAACACCAAGTTACTATGGGAGGAATGAATGCTCTGACAATAACAATTAATGCTCTGTCAATAACACTATAGTTAATCTCTTTTAATACAAATGATAATCGCTAAAAGGAGCTGTAAGCGCCATTTCTGTGAAAGGAATACTAGTATGTTCAGTTAACAGTTTTGTTGTTTCTCTATGCCCTTTTAATCTGCCTATTCATCTAATGAACAGCATACTATTACATTTATTTTTCAAAAAAAAAAAAAAAAAAAAACAGAAAATGAGAGAGAAATGTCATTATTTGCTTTCAGCACTATTTATATCTGTCCTAAAAATCAGAAGATTTAGAGTATCTTCTGGGCCACTAGGTGTGGTATTTCTTTGAATGGCATAACTTTACAACTTTTGTCTGAATGCCTTAGTAATTAATGGGTCATCAGGCCATACAAGGGTCTTACGGACACATTTATGAAGGTAATATAGCCCTCAAAACGTTGGACATCTGTGTATGCCTGATCATCCAGGGTATTACTTTTCCTACACAGAAAAGCTGTAGAAAAGCTTCCAGCTACTCTTCTGAAAGAGCTCACAAGTCAGACACAGATGGCCAATGGGAACAGCCCTTCCATCTGAAGTCCTAACATGCTGTTGTAAAGTTACTGTGACTGATAGAACCAAGAGGGCCAAATTTCACCAAATTCATTGATAGAGTTAGACAGATCAAGTTTTAGGTAGGAGGATAATTTATGGTTAATTTGTGGCCGATTGATGATGCTGAGAATGCTAGACTTGGTAGTCAACACTCCCTGCCTCTACGTAAAGCATGTGAGTGTTAAGACAGCCCCTCCACTTTGACCAATGAAAATCTGTACCCGTTTGCCAAGCTATTTTGCTCATTCAGATTCAGTGTTCATTGGCCAGCAAAGATTACACCACTTTCAGAAACCAGGTATCTTTTAACACAGCACAGAATCGACAGATCTAAACAGTCTTTCATTGCGAGAGTATACACTGATATTAACTGATACTGATTCTTTGTACATCGATTGATGAATGCTGGCTTATAATTAACTTTGGCGAAGAGCTGATCCCAATGACAATACAATATCACAGCATTGATAACTGGGTGGCAATTTCTATGACAAAAATGCACAAATTATCCCCCCGATATACCCATGTGGCTTCAGGAAAAGACTGTGAGGTATAGCTATATAGGCATGCCATGGTGTTTTCATACAATATCTGTATTTCAGTTAAAGTTTATCACTTGAAAAGGCCTTAAACAGCTACTCCAGTATCAAGACCTGTATATATATTCAAAGTGGGATTAAGTAACAAAGATCGACATAGTCTGAATTACTTTCCTAAATTGGAAAAAAAAAAAATTGCATCATATTAAAACGGCTGTTAAATTTCGAAGGAAAGTAAGGAATTAAAAATTTTCTGTTGTTTCAAATTTTGCCTGGTGTTGGACGCCATGCAAGAACATTTGGCGTCACCCATCACTGACGGATATAGCCACAACTGACGTCAGAGTCTCAAACGCGCACGACGTGATTTCATAACAACTACCTTACCGTACGTCACATCTACCTGACTAATCACCACATAAGGAATATTTTCACATCACATCAAGGAAAGTTTACAGAAACTGCCAAACATTTAGTTTTTGTGGACACTCCATTAACACGGGTTTATTAAGTGTTATTCGTCATCAATCTTTCTGAACTATGACATTCGCTCTGTTCCCTGGGGTATCCTTCATATCATTGTAATATTTCTGCCTAAATTCTCTTGCGACTGAAGTAGCACTTTAGGTTTTAGACAACACAATTAAAAACAAACCAAGTCACAACTGTACAGTGCAGGAAAAATTTGTGAATGAATATATTTTTATTAAACAAAACTTGAATGTTCTAGTTTCCTGTTTTTTAAAATTTAGTGTCATTCATCATGCTATTATAAACACTGTACCGCCAGGTACATACCTGCCTAATCTCTTGATACGTACATCAACTGTTTTTGTTATTCAACCTTAATTCCCTATGATCTCTGTTCATACACACTCCAACAAACAGGATGTGGCAGATTACACCTTATTCCTAGGTGACCTTGCCATCTGCGGTTGTTTATATCACCCAGTTTAAATGGACTTCAATGTCAAAAATACACTTTGATTACTTTAAATTACTTTATTCCTTACAATTTCATATTATGAATTATGTCTTCAATGTTCTGTGTTGTTGTTGTGATCTGATATGTTTTAACAAGACTTGAAATATTTCACTGCAGTTTTGGAAATGCTCTCAGAAAAAAAAACAGCAATTGAATCTACAAGGCAACCATACTGACAACAGTTAATCAACTTCAAAGAAAATTACTATTCCACCCATATGAAAAGAAGAAGCAAACTTCTAAAACTGCCAAAATATAAAGCATACATTCCGCTTTCAGTTGAACATTTTAATTCTTTAATTATTTATTTATTTAAGTCTTTATTTATTTATTTATTTAAGTCTTTATTTATTTATTTATTAATCCCATGCTGGAATCTATTTATTTACTTTTTTTATTGGTGTTTTAAGCCGTACTTAAGATTATTTCATTTATACGACAGCGACCAGCATTACGGTGGAAGGAAAACAGACAGAGCCCTGGGGAAACCCAGGACCATCCGCAGGTTGAGTCAGACTTCCCACATACCGCCAAGAGGAAGCCAGCATGAGCTGGACTTGAACTCACAGCGACGGCATTGGTGGGCGGCTCCTGGGTCATTGCACCACACTGGTGTGCTAACCCCCTCAGCCACAAAGGCCCGACCCTGTAGTATATGGAGAGAAACCAAAACAAGCAAAAAATAGATAGCCCAAAAAAAAAAAAAAAACTGACAACATAAAAAACAAAATTCAACAACCCCATATGGATGTTGTTTTTGCTTGGATGACTCATCACCAGCTATGTCAATGTCATAAAAAAACACAAAAACTCATCCAGGTGTACTAAACAGTAAAAAAGTTAGCCTTCAATCAAAAAGCCTTTCAATATAGGATATCTTATTTGTTCTGGTAACTTATTTAACGTGACCAGCGTGTATACAAAGCATGGAGGTAGAGCCATTCTATACTCACATACTATATATTAAAAGTGCATCTGTGTAACTAGTAAACAAGCTGTGACTTCACCATAGAGCCTGTCCTCATGAGGTCACAGCGGTAGTCTGGTGTAAACAAGAGCTCAGAGATAGATCCATGTGAAAGCTTGCTGACCAGACTACAGTGATACACTACACCATAGAGTAGTTGTTGACCCTGTTTTATGTCCCTGTCAAATAAACAACTTTTCGCCCTGCCCCAGTAAGAACTATATGCACACTCTAGATGTGGTGGGGTCCGGGAATGGGGGGGGGGGGGGGGGAGGGGGGGTCTTTGTTAATCTGTCAGACAATGATCTGGCTCCTTTAGCAGGTATACTTATTGATAATATGATGACTAATTTCTGATAAACAGCAGGTAAATATCAAACTACGACAGGTGATTCATCGAAGTTCCGGATAAACAGATCAGCATAAAACTACTAATTTGTACTGCACTTAATCATGCTGAGCTCATCTTTGATGAAAAAAAAATCCCAGGTTCATATTGTGATTTTCCCTTCTTTTTTATACATAAAATACCTCCTGGGCAGGTGTACGAACACGGTTCAGATCTTACACGTGCCTAGTGTCTTGATACTCTATATCAGAATTTACTGCGAAATCTTTTGTCAGACTGAATTTCAAAAAAAAATTCCTACATATCACCAGAACAGTCAATGCATCATATATCCATGTAGTATTTTTATAATCTATTTAGTAATCAGGCCAAGAGTCTCTAAAATCTGAAATTCCGACCATTACATCATCTGCATGGTGGAATGCGTCATGTGAAGTACACAGGGTTATGTGCCTCGATCTATTCGGACATTCCGCTGAGTATTTGTGCACATGCTTGCTCAAACACGTAATTGTATAATATCTCGGGTGCACCGACCATTCAATTATTCAGAATCGATCAATATAGTCAGAAGTAAAGACGCCAAAAAACATAAATATTACATATCTGTAGATAAGAAGATTCACGAATACCACATGTCATGTACACTTTATAATAAAAGACAAAGTGTGTCAAATTCCAGGTGTTGGATACCGGAAATGATATACCAAGATAACAGTACCCCAATACCCAAGCAGAGCATGGCTTCAAGCATTCATCTACGTGTATGCCAATTCTGTTTGATGAAACGAATGCCAATTTGATTTTATCGTCTGAAGCATCTGTACAAAGAGTTTACGAATACCAGCCAACTTAACCACAAATCTTACAAAGAATGCACGATTCCTACACATAAACAAGTTTGGTTTCTCTTCTACATCAAATCAGAGAACTCTGCTCGTACCTTAGCGTGTCCTGCCTTTTCCATAGTATTAACCCAGGCCTTCAGGGATCATACGATGTACTAGCTTTTGCTGAGCTCAGAGCACGTGTCGGCTGCAATAGGCAAGGAGTTATCCAGTCGGCTGCAATAGGCAAGGAGTTATCCAAACAAAACCGAACAGATTTTGCCCACAGTCTCTTCGATTCACGTTAGCACAGCTAGGTCGGAGCTCAGAGCAGCTGTTATCGCTAAGTTGTCTCCTCTTACTCCCCAAAGGCTTGTATTTACCTCCACCTCTCTAAGCTTCAGCCACTGAACAGTTTCTCGACAATTCCTTATGGGTCTTGCCTATATATACACGTATATCATCTACTGGTCCAGGTCCATGTACATCAAAACAACTCTCTTCCAGATAACTAAAGTGACAAAGAATCCTTTCTTGCTCTTGTACTAGATTTGGCCTGTTTCCGTTTACATATTCATGTACATACGTACATCTATATACATATACACACATGTCCCTGGTAACTAACTCACTTCTGTAAAGTTTGTTTATCTCCAAGCTCAAATATGTGCCTGACACAACTAAAAATACACCCTGATCTTTGTCTGGTAAGCCAGAAAGACATTGACTCTACCTCTTGATGGATCTCTTAGCACAAAACATCAGTTATTGTATCAGATAACAACAAATATTAAGCACACCCATGTCTATTGATGTACAGACTGACAACTCCACCCCCCCCCCCCCCCCAAAAAAAAAAAAAACTAGTGCTTAATTTCTTGTATATTTTTCAAGTTTTTTAATGTGAAAATGCGCAGGTAAAAAATAAATTGTATGTGTCAGTATAAAGCTGTATTCCCTGATATTGAAGATTGAAGTTCAATTATCACAACCCGAAGCATCTAGAAAAGAAAAATAAGTTGTTCACATTTGAGTTGCATATAATTAAACATGTACTGTAGCTGTCTTACACAGCGTAAAACACCAATCAAATAAATAAATAAATATCTGTCTTACAGGCAGGTATGTGCATGATACTACTGGAATAATACTGGCAGGTATGTGCATGATACTGGCAGGTATGTGCATAATATGTGCATGATACTGGCAGGTATGTGCATGATACTGGCAGGTATGTGCATAATATGTGCATGATACTGGCAGGTATGTGCATGATACTGGCAGGTATGTGCATAATATGAGCATGATACTGGCAGGTATGTGCATGATACTGGCAGGTATGTGCATGATATGTGCATGATACTGGCAGGTATGTGCATGATACTGGCAGGTATGTGCATAATATGTGCATGATACTGGCGGGTATGTGCATGATACAGGCAGGTATGTGCATAATATGTGCATGATACGGTCAGGTGTGTGCATAATACTGGCAGGTGTGTGCATGATACTGCTGGAATGATACTGGCAGGTATGTACATGATACTGGCAGGTATGTGCATGATACTGCTGGCACGATGCTGACAGGCATGGTACTGGCAGGTACATGTATGTGCACAATATTACTGGCATGATATTAACTGCCAGACATGGAGGTAAAATGTCATGAAATAGCTATCACCACAAAGTCTAAAACGTGTACAACGTCGTGTACATATACGCATACAAGAACAGACGGTCTTCCAAAGCATGATTAAAGTCTTACACTAATTATTACAAAGATGAATGAACGATTAACATCTCATTGGCAATATATCAGCAGTGGCCCGAAATAATATTGTTGCGGTGGCTGGTATCAACTGAGGGGCTAACAATATCTAGTGGTGTAGTTAAAGGTTAAAGGTCACCATTACAATTGCAGCTTTAACATGATAGCTCTAAGAGAACATATATACATATTCGTTTTTTTATATTATGGGATAAAGTGTGTTTAATCAAGCATATCTTGAAGATATAATTCTGTTCTGACTGATAAAATTATACTTTTCATGAAACCCTGAAACCAGCCAAGCTAACCAATGTGGTTTTGTCTTCAAAATCAAATTAAACATGTGCATAAATTGCTTTGACAGTAGATCTTTCATATGAGAAAAGGTTGAGGAATTAAGGAAATAATCATGTGTGTATATATTATTATTATTATTATTAGCATAAGGCATTCTGTACAATATATATTATTTCCTGTACAAGCTATCTTGTCTGTCTTGTTCATGAAAGTCGCCTTACACAGCCTAGGGCTAGTTTGTGTATTGCTTTGTAACACTGACGTTCAAATAAAATTTGATTTGATTTAACTTGATTTGGACAAAGTAATGGGTACAATACAGGTGTTCTGTGATGATATTACAGAACAAGGTACATATTGTCTGGAACAGCCTTTTTATGAATGATCAATTGGAATGTGCATCCTGCCGAACAGGCAGATAATTGTTCTCCACTGCTGCATATCTTCAAGCTGCTTTTGCACATAGTTTCTTAATTACAGTCTTCCCCATGCTGGATAATGACTAGGACCTGCAGTTCATGAGCTAATAAGCTTGCAGAGATTTTATGTGTTTTTTATTTTGACCACAAGCTGAGTAATGACTCAGATGGGTGGCCAGCCTCAATAACAGGGTGGGTGATCAATACACTGAAAGTGGGACACCGTTCTGGAGCTTAGTCCGGAAAACCAAAACAACAAGATCCGCAGTGTCCACTAACGCTGCCGAACAGTCTGGTGAGATTTGAACTCAAAGATAATCTGTTGAAATAGGAATCTGTTCAAAGAGCTGTTTGAACAGCTAGAGCTTAACCTAGATAAGGCAGATCTTTCCTGAGTTCACAACCAGTGATTAGATACACGTCAAACTGAACATTAGATTCGAATTCGGATCAACCTGCTGATTGCATGTACAGAGACTGTTGTATGACTGAACAAAACATCATATATGCACCACCATGACAGCTGCAGGAAGACAGAAGACTATCACATAACGGATAGGAAAGAGCTGAGAAGCTTGCTGATAAATGACTCAGTTTAATCCCATTCATATACAAGAGGAAACCTGTAAACAATCCTGCTAGAAATTATGTCCTTTATTATCAAAAACCTTAAAAGATAAATTATTCAAATTTAAAAGATAAATTATTAATAAATTTAATACTAAAATTAAATTTAAAGGATCAAGTTTAAGATCATAAGAAATGGGAGATAAAAAATCAATTATTTTATCCGATTGAAAGAGATTGATAAGATAATGTATAGGTATCTTCCCCTGGATTTCATGGATCAGTATCTCGGGCGACTAGACCCCTGTCATTATGAGCAACCAACCATGACTAGAATGGGAGTCAACATCCCTCTTAATTAGCATATGGAGCTGGAAACAAAGCTGTTTCTGAACTGCCTGCTATAATGAGCTAGAGCAGGGGACTTACGCGAATCAAGACTTTCCTTAAACAACATATAGGTAAAACCATCACCTGTGTATTTGTGCAGAGCTACTGTAATTCTTCAACCTTTCCGCATGATTGCAAGGTGTTTATTCAAGCATATTCTGAAGGCATTACTCTGTGTTACTGTAGACTGATAAAGTTATACATTTTGGGAAGCTCTGAAAATGGCGTATCCAATCAGTGTATGATTGCCTCCAAAATGACATTATAAGTGTGCATAAATTGCTCTAAAAGTTGCTATTTTATACACGAAAAGGTTGAATTAGGGTAAATATATAAATAAACAATATACAACAAAATCATTTCACCTAACCTGATCTGTCAGTTTTACTTTTTACACTCTCTGCCAGTAAAACAAAAATATACATACGTGAATTGGTGTGGCCTTACTACCTCTCTCACACCCTATACATCTATCTCACTTTTCCTTGAAATAATGACCCCAAAAGGACTCTTCTGCCGCTTAGGACTGGCCATACAGTACCTATTTTGTCTAAGTCAAGATTATATCCTGTTGACAAGAACAGCCAGCGATGATATGAATGAATGATTATGGCCGAACCCACATCAGCAATTTTGCAGCCACATCGTGGCAAGCGATGATATGAAGTTTATGTATAGTTTTTTGATCTGAAATATTTTCTAAGGACCTTTCCTTCTTCAATGTTTGCATAAACACATATGAACATTTACAGTGCTGGATTATTCAATCTGATCAAGAGACAATCCCAGATTTGCATTAACCATGGCTTATATAATACATATTTAGAGAGAGAGATTAGAGAGATAAGCTACATGTATTTGTAGCTCTTCCAAAAAATATACCATATATTTTTAAAAACACAAAAAGCATATTTTTTGAATAAATGTATGATTATGGCTGAATGCCAGTTCGGGGGTATTCCTGATACAGCCTCTTAAGTAACTAAGGAAATTAAACATTTGTTTTAAACATGAAGAATTGTTATAGCGTATAATATTTCAACCCAAACATATGACCAAGAATTAATTTCCAGATTTCAAAGGAGTAAAAGAAAAAAAAAAAACACACTCTCACCTATCTTCTAGTGCCAGCAAAGTCAGTCAGGTAAGGTAAACAAATGGGAAACTAAATGGCATACCCGAGTCGTTCAGACCTTTAATAACGAGCAGAGATCAACATCTGGATATAATCTGACTGCTATTCATCAACACTATTCCACCTGGGGGCATTGCTACAGTGAACTGACTCAGTTCACACTATCCAGATGGGTGTTTTTATTATGACCACAAGCTGTCCTGACCAATAATTTGATGGGGGAACAAGTAGAACTGACAAACGGTTTTATTACTGACCAACGGTTTCATTACGCTGTGTGAACCACAGACACTGAATTCCGACAGATCACGTGAAGTAAGTCTAAATGGCGGAGAAGTTGAGTGCTGGCAATTAGAATTCTGGTTCAGTGACCACATTGTGTATAGGATCTTCACACCACAAAGTCAAACTGGCATAGCAGCATTGGATTTTGTCTTTTTAATGGCAAAGAATTTCAAAAGTTCAAGCACTTTCACGGATTTCAAAGGCTTGTAGAAGAGCAAAGCGGATGTGTTCCAAGGAAAGCGCCACTGACTGAGTCGGAAAGCGCCACTGACTGAGTCAGACACCTCGACTGACAGCAAAACTCCGGTCCCTTCCTGGATTAAAGACTGATCACACATCATAAAAACAGGCCATCTGACCAGGCATGGTTCATGAGGAGCCATTGAAATCAGCCAAACAGCTGGGATGGACCTCAAACTTACCAATTCAGCACTATTTAGGTCACTGAATCCTGGTAAACATGCAAGGTCGTGGCGACCTTGCTGACCCTCCCTGACCTGATATGTTGTTATTCTGACCAGGCACCAATCCATCTATAATCCTGAGGGGGTGGGGGTAGGTGGGTGTGGGGACCTAGTTATCTTGTAAGAACCTCAATCTATATTGGTTTATTCACTTAATGCTCCTAATACCCTAATTATTTGACATTTTTTTTTGTAAATGTATTGTAGCAAACTCTGGTACTGCATTTTGTGGATTGAAACATATCACAATGACTTAGTGAAGGAATTACACAGCTTTGTAGACTGTACCTGACTGATAGTGTTCCTGAAGTGAAGGTAAACCTGGTAAAGCGGAACATATTATGTTATATTGTATTCAGCTTATAATAATATAACTGTCCAAATGTTTAAATTAATATATTTATCCATTATTTTGATTGCTCTTTTACACCTTACTCACCTATATACGATGGCAGCCGGCATTATCATGGGAGAAAACCGGACAGAGCCCAGGGGAAAGCCAAAACCATCCACAGGTTGCTGGCAGACCTTCCCAAAGAATAGGGAGCCAACATGATCTGGACTTCACAGTGACCACTCACAACGGTGAGAGGCTTCTAAGCCAATGTGCTGTGCTAGCATGCTAACCACTTGGCCACAAACACCCAGAGTTCATTTGAAAAACATACATGGAGGAGAAACCACAAGCAAGACAATAAATTAAGTTGTAAAGCTCAGAATTAAATATAATTCAACAGGTCACTTTCTCATATAGAACGAAAATGTCACTTTTAGAGCAATCATTGTCCAGGCCTGAGCAGCTTTGATCTTCAGAAACTGGAGAACTGATATGCATTATTGTCCTGCAGATTGCACGGCCCAGATATAATTCCATGAAGATTTCCCGTGATTTGTCTCCGTTCAATATCCAAGATTGCTTCCTCTTCTGTTTGATGATGGTCTTACACGATATAAAGTCTGCAATGTGCAGACTTGAAACTCTTCAAGCCTGTCCAATTTCACATATACATACATTTACCCATGCATGCATGTCTGCAGATAATCGATTCCTTTCTGCAAACATTAATTATTATTTGTACATAAGTTCCAACTTATCTCCCATGATCATATTCAGAGGTTACCTGTGTAACTCCGTGTATACATACCTTCCTTGCTAATTAAACAACTTGAGTATAGATGCTTGCACGATAATTGTATAGGAGAATTACTATCAATTCATCTGTTTACGCTGTATCTGATAGCATGCAAGATTCCCAAAACTACATCATTACAATGTTGTCAATAATCCAATTATACCTTTTATGACATGTACAATGTCATTTGCGTTTATGTTTGTGAATGCATGTTGGAATGATCTTCCAAATACTTTTCTTTATATTCACAACATCTAGTGAAGTTATTTGCTGTAACACTATCAGCGAAAATGGCTATCTGATGGGGCGGGGGAGGGATGGAGGGGAAATGGGATACCAAACTGAATGAGCCAATGAGAAGCACTGCTATCAATGCCCTTGGGTAAGGTATAATAACCATTTAATGTTGCCCTGCTCACCTTTGTGTAAAGACATTTCTGCTGATCTGGCGTGAGGGAAATGTCAGCTGCAAATGGCCATGGCCAATGCGATTAGTAAATGACATACTATAAAATTTGAGAGTTCAGAAGGAAAAAAACATAAAGTATTTGGACTATGCCTGAGCTGGACTCCTGGCACAACTCCTGATGTATCTCCCTACTTTACACAAGCTCCAACCCCTTCCTTAAGGCAATAACATTTATCCTGTTTTCTTTTGTTTGTTTCCTGGTAGGTGAAGGAATGATACATCTGTGAGGACGTTTCTAATAGCTAGCCCATCCCTACTCCTGAAGCATAATGACTGACTCACACAGACGTTCCCGAGTCTACTGCACCAGTTATGCCTAATCTAACCCAAGTAACAATTATCAAAATGACCTCACTTATTCTGAGTAAATTGATCGCTTTGTATAAAATCATCATCTTGTCAATCTTACTGTAAGAGACTAGTGATAACTGTTGTTTAACTACACACATACTCAAGAATTGCTCACTTACACACTGCACACAGACACAGGCCTGTAAAAACTGACAACTGGCAAGGGGTATTTTAACAGTGATACAGCATGTCTATCGTAATTCTTGGTCATAATACTGGAAGACGTGATTATATACACACATAAAGGAAATTTATTCTCCTTGTTTTAAAATCACATGTGCGTGTATGTCTGCCACACAAATGTTACTTTGAGAAATTTAGTTCACAGTGTGTTATGAAAAGTGTATTTTCAGTCAATTTAGAAACAATAACCATGTAAATGCAAACAAAAATTGAAAAAAAAAAAAAAAACAAACGATTTGAATTATGTTCTTTTAGAGTACAGTCTTTTCAGTTTAAGCAAATGGTTCTTTTGAGTTTATGAGGAAGGTTCTTTTGAGCTTGAGAGAAAGGTTCTTTTGTTTTCATGTATTTCCATGTATGTCGGCCGCCAGCATTACTTTGAGAGGAAACATATGTGCTTAATGGGAATTAAGGTTATTTAAAAAGAGTCTTAAATAAAGATTTCTTTGCATTTAACAGGAAAGTTCATTAGAGTCTAAGAGGAAGGCATCTCCTCTCTCAGGTTCTGCTGGTAAGATGATAAATATCCTGGCTGTCTTCAAGTGAGCCTGTAAACAGCATCTAGCCATACCACAGTAACCTTTACTACCCTCCTCCATTGTCAGGTTATAACCATGACCCTCCCAGGCAAATCTGTGCCACTCTCTGCTAGCAGTCCCATAACACCCATATAGTCATGACAGTCAGCAGCTTTTAATGCCCCCCCCCCCCTCCCCACTGACCACTGGTCACCCCAGACAGAAGGATAAACAACATCCAACAGGTCAATGTGCCACAAAGCTGCAGGGTTGGACCCTGGCTGCCCTAACAGGAACTTCACTGATTGATCCTTGTTTCACGCCATGCATACTAACAGAAAAATTTTCCTATTACTGGACAGTTTGCCCTTAATTTTAATGGAGATGGATAGCCTGGGGTGAACCACCGATCTTTGGCACATTACTGACAAACTTAACTACATGTGCTGTATACTGAATTGGTGAAAGACAAGAAATCCAATGAGTATCACCAATTCTTGTCACCAAGATGTCTACAAATAGAGAGAGCTTGGGAAAGTACAAATTGCCCAAGTGTGGGATTGAACCTGCACCTTGTGTGCTTGCCTCACAATTAAGTCACACACCTTATGCTCACTTCTCTCATGTGAAGGATACTCATAAATGTACCTGCTAATAATCTTCAGAGAGCAAACCTGATATTTATTCAGTTATTTGATTGGTGTTTTACACTGTACTCAAGAATATTTAACTTATACGACAGCAGCAAGTTTTGTGGGAGGAAATCAGGCGCTGGCTGCTGACAGACCATCCTACATATAGCAACAGAGGAAGCATGAGCTGAATCTGAACTTTGGGCGACCACATTGGTAAGAGCCTCCTGGGTCATGCTAACTCCTAAACCTGATATGAATGTTAGAGCCACAGCTACTTGTCAATATGTTCCTGTAATGGATTACTTTTGTTCCTAGCCATCAAACAGGTGAAAAAAGCCTGTTATAAATAATTGTAAAAAAATACCTGTCAGCAAATCACCTGTTACTTTTGCGGGAGACCAGCTGGAAGAGTTATAGAGAATGTATCTACGTACATGTCTGCATGTATAGCTAATACAATGAGAATAGCGCTAAAAATTGCAATCTCATAACAACTAGCCTTAATCCGGCCTTAATACTCGATCTGTTCACATGTGTAAGAAATTTCCTTTTACAATCTATAGAATGTTAAATTTACCAAAACACTATCATTCTCTGGCTTGAATAGGTTGGGTAAAAATATCACAAGAGGTAACAGAACATCTTGGTTCAAGGAAAATAAACTAAACATTGTCAACAGGGCAGATGGCCGTGTGTTTCTAACATCAGTGGAGAGTTTATGTACTTGCAAAATCCAATGCAAACAGCTAATAGGACTTGACAGTGCATTGAAATATTGATCCCGAAGATAAAATTAAACCCTGTCAACCTAACTACCATTTTTCAACTGACACATTTTGTTGGACTCTGTAGGATTATCCACCCTATATGACTCTTGAAGGAAAAGGCCTCTAAAAATCGAAGTAGGCATCACTTAATAAACCACTTAAAACTATGTATAAATATACTTTTTTGGCCCATGAGTTACCATGACTACCAAAATCATGTTCTCAAAAATTCCTTCCTTCTGGTGAACATGAGGGAAAAAAGGTAATGTGACGTCAGAGTTCCTAGATACTGTCAGTATGCCTCGTACAGCCCACCATAGAATTTAAATATCTAAATGACTTTCAAAATAACTGAAAGTATATTGACGCATAGTTATCAGTTGTCTATCTCATGAACCTTACTTCATATTTTAGCTTTATTTTACTTCAAGAGTTTTTTGGTGAAGTCTAATTTCCTATCTTGGCATCCAAAGTATCATTTCATGGCCTTAATGTGCTTCTGGAGGTGTATTTTTACCAACCAAACTTTGAGTAAAACACAGTGTATCACTACCCACACTAGATACTCCTCACAGACAGTAAACAGCAGTTAGCCTGTGTCAACAATGCCACAAGCATTCCAGGTGGTGTGTTACTATAAACACAGCTATAAACAAGTTCACAGCCAGTTTTATCAGATTAGGTTTCCCTTCAACTGTGCTCCTGGGGCATTTTCATCTCTCTTAAGGTTACACAGGCAGACTTCATCATAATTCTTAGCTAAATGACAAATGTAATCTCTCTTAGAATGTTAATGTCTGTACATATGCCATGACAGATTTGACCTCTGCCAGAAAGTCTATCTGCAACATCTTCCAGAGATTTGATCCACTTCTTGAATGTCTATCTGCAACAAAGCACATCTGGTAGAGATTTGGCCTCTTTCAGAGAGTCTACCTGCATCTGTAACAGGGTACATCTTGCAGAGACAGGAACATTTAATGGCAAAACTACACTAACATATGACAATTAAACCCAAGAACTCATTATTGTGAGCATTCAAAAACACCTATGCAATAAAACTATACTTTTGTGCTCTGTTCTAAATGTCAAATCATTGAAAATAAATCCTCAACAATCTGCAATTCCCATACGGACCTCAAACCTTGAGCTATGAACAAACAATGGCTACAATGGCCTGGCAGTAGTTCGATGATTAAATTAGTCCAAAACTAAAAGGATAGATAAGCTTAACAAAAACAAAGTTTAACTAGCCTGTATATATGATTGGTTATTTAACTGATGTCTAACATTGAGCCCAATAATTTTCACATATGATGGTCAGGCAGGTTCAGGAAAAGAAAAGCACCAACCTTCACCAGGTGTATTTACCTGAAAAACTTCTTGTCAAAAATCCGATGCCAGAATTTATTTATTTAGTTATTTACAGTAACTGGTGACTTACGCTGTACTCAAGAGTATTTCACTTTTAAGATGGCAGCCTGCATTATGGTGGAAGAAAACTGGGCAGAGCCCAGGGGTAACCCATGACCATTCGCATGTTGCTGGTAGACCTTCCCACTTGCAGCCAGAGAGAATGTGCTGTGCTGGCGTGCTAACCCCTTAGCCACGGGGCCCTGTTTTTACCCCTTTTAATACTCCATTGCCGTATCCAGAGAACAACAATATTTTTTTGTTGGAGCCAAACCCGGAAAGCAGTCAGTGATAATATGCCCTGCAGATGTGATACCATCAATCCCAGAGTTCTGCCTCTTAAGGTATCGATTTGATTTAATGAGTGCGTGATTCAGTATTGTTAAACACAGCTCACTATTTCCCTGGCAACCCAGCAACAAGAGGATGGGCAAGAATCGTTTCCGCTGCAAACCTCTGGGGGGAAAAGGCAATAAATAACTCGTGCACGATGCTACTGCGACCCAATGCAGCTGAGTAAAGGTATTGTTTGTTTTGCGTGATGATGGCGGGTCTATCTAAGCTCCTCAGTGTTTTTCTGTGCACACTAAAAACACTTGAAGGGGAAAACTGAGCTTGATTAATTCAGACTGTTCTGAATTTTGGGCAACACCACTGTTCTGGTCTCAACTATGATGTGTATTTCCATGACAGTCTTAATTTGTTGTTTCTTTTTGTCTCACTCTGGAGAAATGATTTACCCACAGCAAAAGTCCCTCAGGGAAAACCGACAGCTGAAGAGTGTTTTGAAGGCTTTGCTGCTGTTGCATTGATCACTTCCTTCGAAGAGAAGAGATAACCATTTTTTAAGAGCATCATTTAAGGAGAGATGGAAGGATGCAATTTATAATCGATTGTTTAAAATCCTGGCACAAGCACCTGCGATTGCTATGCTTCTAAAAAAAAATTGTTGCGGAGTTAATACCTAAGAGGACCATAACAGAGCCAATGTTGATTTGAAAATGCCATTGGTGATGATGGCCAGCTATATCATTGCAAGAAGCCATTACTGCTGTCAGGTGTGAGATATAACTGGCAGAACTTAATTGGTGATTTCTACAAAGATGTTGGTGATTTTGGTTATAAACTTTCCAGCTCTAGCTTAAAGCTGCACATTGTAATTAAATGTAAAAGTTTTGGCAACTTCCAAATTGTTTATATTCTACGTGTCCCAAACTGGACACTGTAACAAAGTCAATCCTTGGCAACGGTCCATGTGCCCTGAAACACTGAAAGAGATGGATAGTGGCTGGCCAGACACATGTGGATGTGACGGCCAGTACACTGCGGGTGTGAATAAGTTGGCTAATTGGTAGTTAAGTGAACTTTTACTGCGCATAATTGGGAAATGTTGTGAGGCCAGCTCGACAACAACCTATAACTACCTGTAGCAGATCATGAAGTAAACAAGGAAAGAAGAATTTACCGATCGGCTTTTTTGGCTCTTTATGGAAATGAATGATTATAGGTTCAGCTAGCTAGTCACAACAAGAGCAGACGTCTAAATGTAGAATATAGATATTGATCGTCCATAAACCAGAAGTCTTTGGCAAGCTTTTATGCTATGCTATGGACTGGCTGGCAATAAAAGAGACATCTAAACGATATTTTTGAGCGCAGGACAATAAATACATTTTTACCACATTTTTTTCCACCTTTCACACTCATAAAATGTAACAGTTTGTGTGATATTGTTGACTGCCATATGAATCAGCCAGGATCAGCCAGGATCTGCCAAAACCACTGGAACGATCCAAGATCAAACCAATGACTCTTCAAAAAAGGAAAAAACAAACAAACAAACAAAGTATTTGAAAGCTGTATCTTAAAAGTCTCATGCCTAAATATTTGTAAATAGCAAAAAAAAGATAGCAAAAATTCTTTAGGACTGACCATTAATCTTAATTCTGGATTTCCCCGATTGTCACCACTGACCTTCACTTGCACAGCTTCTTAGGCAAGCACCTCTTCCAGACAAGAGGAGGTGCCTATCAGATGAGACAAGAGCTCCATGTCTAATGCCCAATCTCATCTGAAATCTAACCGAAGAAACCGTTTAGCCGTAGTTCCTCGGGGATGACAAGAGAAGATTAAACCTTGACTACGGTTTCCCTCAGCCCCAGGTCTCTGTGTGTCACTTTATACCAATGTCTCAGTCCATCAACAAATTGTGGATATATTGAGAATGTGGGGAGCCAAACTGTTCCTTAAGGAGTATGAAATTTCTTTACACCATCAAGCCTTTGACACGAGCTTGAGGAATGAGAAGGCCCAACGTAGAGCAGTTAAAGTAGTGAAATCGTACAAGCACCATTTG